>NC_052333.1:17007591-17075091 GCF_016432855.1 Salvelinus namaycush | reverse complement strand
TAGAGGAGAAAAGAAAAGACTGCTGGGCCTTTTACTGAATGGGTATTCCTTTGTCCCTTCTCTCTCTCTCTCTCTCTCTCTCTCTCTGCAGTATTCTGCAGAGCATAAGAAAAGAAAGAGAGGAGGAAAGTAGAAGACATTTGTTTTTTACTTTGTTTTAAGCCCTTTGAATCTCTTCCCCCTCTCTCTCTCTCACTCTCTCTCTATGTTTCTCTCTCTCTGTTTGTTTCAGTATTCTGTATGCAGACATAGTAGGGTTCACTAAACTGGCTGGTGACTGCTCACCCGGAGAACTGGTGTACATGCTGAATGAATTGTTCGGCAAGTTTGACCAGATCGCCAAGGTAATGTTACACGCACGCATATGACACACACACAGATGACACACACACGGATGTACACATGCTAGCACACACATGGACACACGCACACAGACAAACTAGCACACCATAACGGTAGTTGTGCGTAATATATCCGTGGGAAGTTTTCTCTCTTGCTGATCTGTCTGCTGTGTTTTCTCGGATGGAGTGTTAGCTGTTGATTCATGTCAGTACAGCTACAGGCCTACATGCACGCACACGCGCACACGCACACACACACACACACACACACACACACACACACACACACACACACACACACACACACACACACACACACACACACACACACACACACACACACACACACACACACACACACACACACACACACAGCCTAGTGCCCCAGCAATTTGTTTGTTATATAATAGACAGAGGAGTTTGGATGTTTGGGCATTGCTGTAAGCAGCCTCACATCTAGTGGGAGTGTGTTTTGGTCATCGTTGTGTGTGTGAGAGGGCATTAGCACATCTGTGTAGGTGTATGTGTTCACTAGGGATGCACAGTAATGCAGTTCCACAAGCTATGCAAAGTTCATACAAAGTTGATGAAAAGTAGATTTTTGAATATGGTGGCTAATGGTTATATGCATAATCTGTAAACCCAAGGTCATATTTTGATTTTCTCTGGATTTTTTACATTTTATTTAGACAAAGTAATTCACTTTTTCTCTCTCTCTCTTTCTCTCCCTAGCTCTGTGCATCTGTTTCCCCCTCTCCCTATTCCTCTCCCTACTAACTCATGTCTCTCTCTCCCTCTCACCTACTCTCTCTCTCCCTCTCACCTACTCTCTCTCTCTCTCTCTCTCTCTCTCTCTCTCTCTCCCTCTCACCTACTCTCTCTCTCTCTCTCCCTCTCACCTATCTCTCTCTCTCTCTCCCTCTCACCTACTCTCTCTCTCTCTCTCTCTCTCTCTCCCTCTCACCTACTCTCTCTCTCTCTCTCTCTCTCCCTCTCACCTACTCTCTTTCCCTCTCACCTACTCTCTCTCTCTCTCTCTCTCTCTCTCTCTTTTTCCCTCTCTCTCTCACTCGCTCCCGCTCCTCTCTCCAGGAGAATGAGTGTATGCGTATAAAGATCCTGGGTGATTGTTACTACTGTGTATCAGGCCTACCAGAGTCTCTCCCACACCACGCAGGCAACTGTGTCAAGATGGGACTGGACATGTGTGAGGCCATCAAGTAAAACACCAGCTCTCTGCTTTCACACACGCACACTTAACACACACAAACCCACATACAACATACAACACACACACACAAACGTACATACAGTTGAAATCGGAAGTTTACATACACCTTAGCCAAATACATTTAAACTCAGTTTTTCACAATTCCTGACATTTAATCCAAGTAAAAATTCCCTGTTTTAGGTCAGTTAGGATCACCACTTTATTTTAAGAATGTGAAATGTCAGAATAACGTTTCGGGTAGCCTTCCACAAGCTTCCCACAATAAGTTGAGTGAATTTTGGCCCATTCCTCCTGACAGAGCTGGTGTAACAGAGTCAGGTTTGTAGGCCTCCTTGCTCGCACATGCTTTTTCAGTTCTGCCC
The DNA here is from genome assembly GCF_016432855.1 of Salvelinus namaycush. NCBI lineage: Eukaryota > Metazoa > Chordata > Actinopteri > Salmoniformes > Salmonidae > Salvelinus > Salvelinus namaycush. Next base: position 17,073,157 of record NC_052333.1, on the reverse strand, counting down.
ACAAATTTTCTATGGGATTGAAGTCAGGGCTTTGTGATGGCCACTCCAATACCTTGACTTTGTTGTCCTTCAGCCATTTTGCAGCAACTTTGGATGTATGCTTGGGGTCATTGTCCATTTGGAAGACCCACTTGCGACCAACCATTAACTTCCTGACTGATGTCTTGAGATGTTGCTTCAATATATCCACATAATTTTCTTCCCTCATGATGCCATCTATTTTGTGAAGTGCCCCAGTCCCTCCTGCAGCAAAGCACCCCCACACCATGATGCTGCCACCCCCGTGCTTCACGGTTGGGATGGTGTTCTTCGGCTTGCAAGCCTCCCCCTTTTTCCTCCAAACATAACGATGGTCATTATGGCCAAACAATTCTATTTTTGTTTCATCAGACCAGAGGACATTTCTCCAAAAAGTACAATATTTGTCCCCATGTGCCGTTGCAAACCGTAGTCTGGCTTTTTTTATGGCGGTTTTGGAGCAGAGGCTTCTTCCTTGCTGAGTAGCCTTTCAGGTTATGTCGATATAGGACTCGTTTTACTGTGGATATAGATACATTTGTACCTGTTTCCTCCAGCATCTTCACAAGGCGCTTTGCTGTTGTTCTGGGATTGATTCGCACTTTTTGCAGCAAAGTACGTTCATTTCTAGGAGACAGAACGCGTCTCCTTCCTGAGCGGTATGATGGCTGCGTGGTCCCATGGTGTTTATACTTGCGTACTATTGTTTGTACAGGTGAACGTGGTACCTTCAGGCATTTGTAAATTGCTCCCAAGGATGAACCAGACTTGTGGAGGTCTACAATTTTTTTGAGGTCTTGGCTGATTTCTTTTGATTTTCCCATGATGTCAAGCAAAGAAGTACTGAGTTTGAAGGTAGGCCTTGAAATACATCCACAGGTACACCTCCAATTGACTGAAATGATGTCAATTAGCCTATCAGAAGCTTCTAAAGCCATGACATAATTTTCTGGAATTTTCCAAGCTGTTTAAAGGCACAGTCAACTTAGTGTATGTAATCTTCTGACCCACTGGAATTGTAATACAGTGAATTATAAGTGAAATTATCGGTCTGTAAACAATTGTTAGAAAAATTACTTGTGTCATGCACAAAGTAGATGTCCTAACCGACTTGCCAAAACTATAGTTTGTTAACAAGACATTTGTGGAATGGTTGAAAAACGAGTTTTAATGACTTCTACCTAAGTGTATGTAAACTACCGACTTCAACTGTATGCACTACCAGACACATGCACACACACACATGCATGAGTACATGCACACACAAACACAGGCATGTAGTCATGTACAAACACACACGCTCACACACAAGCCTCTATCCCAGCCAGACTGGGTCTCAGCTGTGTGTGAGCTGTAGTGCAAATACAATGTGAAATAGTGATGATAAACTAATCCTCTCTTGTGCGCCAGTGGGCTAAACACACACACACACACACACACACACACACACACACACACACACACACACACACACACACACACACACACACACACACACACACACACACACACACACACACACACACACACACACACACACACACACACACAGAGACAATCTTTGTCCTCAAACACACACACCCAAACTCAGAATATTTTTCACCCCATTGAAAAAGGTTCATTTGAGGTTATACATTTTTACCTTAGGAAGGTGCGGGATGCTACTGGGGTTGACATCAATATGCGAGTCGGGGTGCATTCTGGGAACGTGCTGTGTGGCGTCATCGGCCTCCAGAAGTGGCAATACGATGTCTGGTCACATGATGTCACTCTAGCCAATCACATGGAGGCAGGGGGCGTGCCAGGGTACGATCAACCAATAGGGGGTCTACTGTTTCTTGAAATATTTCCCAAGACATATTTGCATTCACAAACCATTTGGCTTATGTTTATTAATCACCCTCTCTCTTCCTTCCTCCCTCTCTCCTCTCTTCCCTCTCTCTTCACTCCTCCCCCAGGCGTGTCCATATCTCCTCAGTAACATTGGAGCATCTGAAGGGCTCCTATAAGGTGGAACCAGGGGAGGGACAAAGTAGAGACTTTTACCTGAAGGAACACGAAGTCATCACCTACCTGGTCATCAACCCCAAGGTGAGACTTGGGAATGTGGTCCAAACATGGTCCAAACACAACCACAGATATAACATACTCTAAAAACTCACGTTTATAAACTACCGATTTATTGGGTATATACTACTGTTTATAATACATAAAAACGGCATGAAGCTGTTTGCTTGAATTGAGAAATAGATCTTAGAGAAGATAAAAAAGGGGGGGGGAAAGTTATACTCCTCTCCATTTTGATTGGTTCACCAGGTTGAGAGGCGGAGCCCCCACCTGTGTACGCGTTCTCGTTCTACATTGGACGGAGGGAAGATGAGGGCATCGGTCAGAATGACTCGATACCTGGAGTCGTGGGGGGCGGCAAAACCCTTTGCTAACCTGCACCACAGAGACAGCATGACTACTGACAACGGCAAGATTAACACTACTGTAAGTAAACACACACACACACACACACACACACGCACACACACACACACACACACACACACAAACATATTGAAACACACTCATGTCCAGCCTCACCTTCTGTGATTGTGTGTTTCAGGATGTTCCAATGGGCCAGTATCACTACCAGAGAAGAGAGAGGTGAGACTTTACCCCTTCAGATCAGGCATCTTTACTTTACACCAGACCATCAGACTTTACCCCTACAGATCAGTCATCTTTACTTTACACCAGACTACCAGACTTACCCCTACAGATCAGTCATCTTTACTTTGCACCAGACCACCAGACTTTACCCCTACAGATCAGTCATCTTTACTATACACCAGACCACCAGACTTTACCCCTTCAGATCAGTCATCTTTACTTTACACCAGACCACCAGACTTTACCCCTTCAGATCAGTCATCTTTCCTTTACACCAGACCACCAGACTTTACCCCTTCAGATCAGTCATCTTTACTTTACACCAGACCACCAGACTTTACCCCTTCAGATCAGTCATCTTTACTTTACACCAGACCACCAGACGTTACCCCTTCAGATCAGTCATCTTTACTTTACACCAGACCACCAGACTTTACCCCTTCAGATCATTCATCTTTACTTTACACCAGACCACCAGACTTTACCCCTTCAGATCAGTCATCTTTCCTTTACACCAGACCACCAGACTTTACCCCTTCAGATCAGTCATCTTTACTTTACACCAGACTTACCCCTACAGATCAGTCATCTTTACTTTACACCAGACCACCAGACTTTACCCCTTCCGATCAGTCATCTTTACTTTACACCAGACCACCAGACATACCCCTACAGATCAGTCATCTTTACTTTACACCAGACCACCAGACTTTACCCCTACAGATCAGTCATCTTTACTTTACACCAAACCACCAGACTTTACCCCTTCAGATCAGTCATCTTTACTTTACACCAGACCACCAGACTTTACCCCTTCAGATCAGTCATCTTTACTTTACACCAAACCACCAGACTTTACCCCTTCAGATCAGTCATCTTTACTTTACACCAGAGCACCAGACTTTACCCCTTCAGATCAGTCATCTTTACTTTACACCAAACCACCAGACTTTACCCCTTCAGATCAGTCATCTTTACTTTACACCAGACCACCAGACTTTACCCCTTCAGATCAGTCATCTTTCCTTTACACCAGACCACCAGACATACCCCTACAGATCAGTCATCTTTACTTTACACAAGAGCACCAGACTTTACCCCTTCAGATCAGTCATATTTCCTTTACACCAGACTTACCCCTACAGATCAGTCATCTTTACTTTACACCAGACCACCAGACTTTACCCCTTCAGATCAGTCATCTTTACTTTACACCAGACCACCAGACTTTACCCCTTCAGATCAGTCATCTTTACTTTACACCAGACCACCAGACATACCCCTACAGATCAGTCATCTTTACTTTACACCAGACCACCAGACTTTACCCCTACAGATCAGTCATCTTTACTTTACACCAGACCACCAGACTTACCCCTACAGATCAGTCATCTTTACTTTACACCAGACCACCAGACTTTACCCCTTCAGATCAGTCATCTTTACTTTACACCAGACCACCAGACTTTACCCCTTCAGATCAGTCATCTTTACTTTACACCAGACCACCAGACTTTACCCCTTCAGATCAGTCATCTTTACTTTACACCAGACCACCAGACTTTACCCCTTCAGATCAGTCATCTTTACTTTACACCAGACCACCAGACTTTACCCCTTCAGATCAGTCATCTTTACTTTACACCAGACCACCAGACTTTACCCCTTCAGATCAGTCATCTTTACTTTACACCAGACCACCAGACTTTACCCCTTCAGATCAGTCATCTTTACTTTACACCAGACCACCAGACTTTACCCCTTCAGATCAGTCATCTTTACTTTACACCAGACCACCAGACTTTACCCCTACAGATCAGTCATCTTTCCTTTACACCAGACCACCAGACTTTACCCCTTCAGATCAGTCATCTTTCCTTTACACCAGACCACCAGACTTTACCCCTTCAGATCAGTCATCTTTACTTTACACCAGACCACCAGACTTTACCCCTTCAGATCAGTCATCTTTCCTTTACACCAGACTTACCCCTACAGATCAGTCATCTTTACTTTACACCAGACCACCAGACTTTACCCCTTCAGATCAGTCATCTTTACTTTACACCAGACCACCAGACTTTACCCCTTCAGATCAGTCATCTTTACTTTGCACCAGACCACCAGACATACCCCTACAGATCAGTCATCTTTACTTTACACCAGACCACCAGACTTTACCCCTTCAGATCAGTCATCTTTCCTTTACACCAGACCACCAGACATACCCCTACAGATCAGTCATCTTTACTTTACACCAGACCACCAGACTTTACCCCTTCAGATCAGTCATCTTTCCTTTACACCAGACCACCAGACTTACCCCTACAGATCAGTCATCTTTACTTTACACCAGACCACCAGACTTTACCCCTTCAGATCAGTCATCTTTACTTTACACCAGACCACCAGACTTTACCCCTTCAGATCAGTCATCTTTACTTTACACCAGACCACCAGACTTACCCCTTCAGATCAGTCATCTTTACTTTACACCAGACCACCAGACTTTACCCCTTCAGATCAGTCATCTTTCCTTTACACCAGACCACCAGACTTTACCCCTTCAGATCAGTCATCTTTCCTTTACACCAGACCACCAGACTTTACCCCTACAGATCAGTCATCTTTACTTTACACCAGACCACCAGACTTTACCCCTACAGATCAGTCATCTTTCCTTTACACCAGACCACCAGACTTTACCCCTTCAGATCAGTCATCTTTCCTTTACACCAGACCACCAGACTTTACCCCTACAGATCAGTCATCTTTACTTTACACCAGACCACCAGACTTTACCCCTACAGATCAGTCATCTTTCCTTTACACCAGTCATGTCTTAAGAACATGACACCAAACAGGATATAATATTGATCAACATACTCATATTGTTGGCATCGCTGTACTATATGTTCTGTATACAGAAAATTGCCTGTCGTTATTGTTCGCATATCAAAAGGTATTAAAGAAGGGTTTGATGGGTAAGATCATTCAGGCCTAACCTTGGTTTAATGTTATTGCTGTTATGTTATTGGTTGTGTAGAACAATACACGGTTGATGTCACTATTTCCTGTGTCAAGACTGTCTACCCATCTGAGTAATATTGTTCTCTCATCCTCCTCCAGGAATAGATCTATCTATAGACACCAACCTATGGCTCCTTTCTACACCACTATAGATTCCATTACAGATGTAGGATCTTAGTTTCATCCAGTTTACTACAGCAGGAAAATAATCCTGCAGCAACAGGAAATGTGAATTATTATGTGGATATTCTTTTAGGGGTTGTTAAAAAGTGTCGTAAGAAGCTTTTTTAACCTCAAAAACACTACAAGTTTTACATTTCCTGCATTGCAGGACAGTTCTCCTGGAACAGGGTGATCAAATGAAGATCCTAGATCGGTACATGATTCCCATTCATTACAGGTCATCCTGTCTCCTTGTAGGGCTATCTGTGTTTGTCCTTGAGTATGCTGCATCTTGTTCTTCCTCTCAGGACTAAATCTCAGAAGAGACGGTTTGAAGAGGAACTGGAAGAGAGGATGATCAGAACCATCGACGGCATCAACTCACAAAAGTTAGTACGACTACACACCTGCTTTATTTCTAGAACAGTGACAGCCATGTTGTTATGCATCATCAAGTGTGGTAGGTGTTTCACATTGGTGGTAGATGAGGTGAATTCCCCACCTTACTAACTAAAGCTCTTTGAGACCTAGTGAAAAGCCTGTTGTATAATCCATTCATTATCATTTGTATGAAGCACTTAGTTCAGTACCTTTTATGTGACAAGTGGGTTTACGTTAAAATTCAATTCAATTCAGGAGTGCAGATACTTAAAGAGCAACATAAAATAACAGACGAAACAATAGTTATTAAAAACATGACGTGTAATGGGGGGGGAAAGAATGTCCCAAATGCATCGAAATGATGGTTGGAAGGGAGGAAATTCTGAGGTGTCTTGTTTAATGTCCCTGATGTATTGCTAGTGTCTGTGTGAACCGCTGTCTGAGTGTCTCTGTGTTCTCTTCTCTGTAGGCAGTGGCTGAAGTCTGAGGACATCCAGAGGATCTCACTGTTCTTTCACAACAAGACTCTGGAGAAGGAGGTGCTGTAGGACAACAACACTGCAGTTCAGTCAAATGCAAATGAAATTGAAAAATGAAAATGTCATATTCTGCCACTGCTGCCCCAGACAAAAATGCAGTGACTCCATAAAAAGAAAAGATGATTGCTGTGAAAGTTAGAACGTGTTAGAGAGTTATAATGTGAAGTTACAGTAAAAAAATGCTTCATTTTGACCACCACCTGTTGACCATGTGTGTGTTAATGTCCCCAGTATCGAGCCACCACTCTGCCAGCCTTTAAATACTACGTCACCTGTGCCTGTCTCATCTTCTGCTGCATCTTCATAGTGCAGATACTGGTCCTGCCCAAGTAAGTCTGGACCCTACATAGTACACTTCATAGTAGACTACATAGTACACTACATAGTATGGATACAGTACTTGTCCTGTGCATCTGTACTCTTCACAGTGCCTTTCATAGTACTCTTCATGATACTCACCAGTTCAATACTACTTAGCATACAATCTGCATCGTAGCCCTCATAGTGGGAATACTAGATGTGCTAAAAGCCATTCAAGTCCGTGTTCTTTTCTCTATAAAAACAGAGAACTTCGCAATTACAGTGTCAAGAGACGAAATGCATCTTTGATCGATTGAGTCTCACATCAATAAGGTCCCCAATTGCAGCTGCAAATGATACGCCTTAAGATACAGCAATTAAGAGAAAGAAAGAAAGAAAACACAGATGAAAGATATGAATAACGTCTGATGGTTAGAATGTGAATCAAAAGGTCTGGGTCTGAGATGTCGATGATGATGATGAAGATTACTTTGATGATGACAAGGATAATGATGATGATGAATTCTCGTTATGGAAGGAAAAAAGGTCCAATGCACTGCATCATCATTTAGTTAATTGTGTGTGTTTACAGGAGCCAGGAGGGGTAGAGCCATAGACAGAGATACTCTAGCTTCTGAAAGCATCATTGATTTTCTCATTCAGACTAACGTCTCTTCCATTTAGACATGACATCATCATTTTATGACACGCCTAAATCAGCCGTCTACTTGGCTAACTTCTGTTAGAAAATATAAACTGTATTCAGGAAACATAGGCCTGCATAATAGGGGGAAGTATGTAGTACTTAGTGGAAGTGGGTCGCAGTTCACTGGTTCCAATTCAAATACATTATCGTTTTACTGCTCTCTATAGTACTCATCTGGAGGTAGTTAACACATTGTGTGTGTGTGTGTGTGTTACAGAACAGCAGTGTTGGGGATCTCCTTCGGCATGTCTTTCCTCCTTTTAGCTCTGATCTTGGTCATATGTTTCTCTAGCCACATCTTGGTAAGTTACACACACACACGCATGCAAGCACACACACACACACACACCCACATCATCTACTCCTTTCTCTTCATACCTCTTCTCTCTCTCTTTTTCTCTCGTTCTCTCTTTTTCTCTCGTTCTCTCTCTCTCTCGTTCTCTCTCTCTCGCTCTCGTTCTCTCTCTCTCTCGTTCTCTCTCTCGCTCTCTTTCTCTCTCTCGCTCTCGCTCTCTCTCTCTCTTTCTCTCTCTCGCTCTCTCTCTCTCGTTCTCTCTCTCTCCCGTTGTCTCTCTCTCTTTCTCTCTCTGTCTCTCTTGCACTCTCTCTCTCTTGGTCTCTCTCTCTCTCTTGTTCTCTCTCTGTCTCTCTTGCACTCTCTCTCTCTCTCTCTGTCTCTTGCACTTTCTCTTGTTCTCTCTCTCTCTCTCTCTCTCTCTCTCTCTCTCTCTCTCTCTCTCTCATTCTCTCTCTGAAATCAACAAAGCATGAGAAGACTTTGCCTTTGTTTTGGTTTGTTTGTTTGTCAATTAGGGTGTGCAGGGTGAATACGTGGTCTGTCGTATGATAATTTGTTAAAAAGCCAATTTGACATTTGCTCAGTACATTGTTTTCACTGAGGAAATGTATGAGTCTGATGTTAATGATAATGCAGAGGATTTTCCCAAGGTTGCTGTTGACGCATATCCCACGGTAGTTATTGGGGTCAAATTTGTCCTCACTTTTGTGAATTGGGGTGATCAGTCCTTGTTTCCAAATATTGGGGAAGATGCCAGAGCTAAGGATGATGTTAAAGAGTTTTAGTATAGCCAATTGTCTGTATATTTTATAATTTCATTGAGGATACCATCAACACCACAGACCTTTTTGGGTTGGAGGGTTTTTTGTATTTTGTGTTGTGGTTCATTCAATGTAATTGGAGAATACAGTGGGTTCTGGTAGTCTTTAATAGTTGATTCTAAGATTTGTATTTGATCATGTATATGTTTTTTCTGTTTGTTCTTTGTTATAGAGCCAAAAAGATTGGAGAAGTGGGTAACCCATACATCTCCATTTTGGATAGATACTTATTTGTGTTGTTGTTTGTTTAGAGTTTTCCAATTTAGGTTAGTCTATGGATTCTTCAACTACATTGAGCTGATGTCTGATGTGCTGTTCCTTCTTTTTCCATAGTGTATTTTTGTATTGTTTTAGTGATTCCCCATAGTGAATCTCTGTCACTCTCTCTCAATGGGTAAGGCTGAATGAATGAATTGTCAGTGATGACCTTGGGTTTACTGTTGAAACCGAAAATCCTGTCTATTGTATGCAAGTGTGGAACACACTGAGAGAGAGAGAGAAGTGTGAGGGGGGAGAGAAGAGAGATGGATGAAGAGGAGGAGAGAGAGAGGAAGAACGAGCTGGGGAAGAGCGAGGGAAGAATAGAGAGGAATAGAGCGAGAGACACTTTAGACTTTCTGTCTTTATTTAATGAGCCATCTTCATTTGATTAAAAACACCATAGTAACCTCCCCACACCCAGAGAGAAAGAGACAGGAAGATAGAAAGAGAAAGAGACAGGAAGATAGAGAGAGAAAGAGACAGGAAGATAGAGAGAGACAGGAAGATAGAGAGAGACAGAGACAGGAAGATAGAGAGAGAAAGAGACAGGAAGATAGAGAGAGAGAGAGACAGGAAGATAGAGAGAGAGAGAGACAGGAAGATAGAGAGAGAAAGAGACAGGAAGATAGAGAGAGACAGGAAGATAGAGAGAGACAGAGACAGGAAGATAGAGAGAGAGAGAGACAGGAAGATAGAGAGAGAAAGAGACAGGAAGATAGAGAGAGACAGGAAGATAGAGAGAGACAGAGACAGGAAGATAGAGAGAGAGAGAGACAGGAAGATAGAGAGAGAGAGAGACAGGAAGATAGAGAGAGAAAGAGACAGGAAGATAGAGAGAGACAGAGACAGGAAGATAGAGAGAGAAAGAGACAGGAAGATAGAGAGAGAGAGAGACAGGAAGATAGAGAGAGAAAGAGACAGGAAGATAGAGAGAGACAGAGACAGGAAGATAGAGAGAGACAGAGACAGGAAGATAGAGAGAGAAAGAGACAGGAAGATAGAGAGAGAGAGAGAGACAGGAAGATAGAGAGAGAGAGAGACAGGAAGATAGAGAGAGACAGAGACAGGAAGATAGAGAGAGACAGAGACAGGAAGATAGAGAGAGACAGAGACAGGAAGATAGAGAGAGAGAGAGACAGGAAGATAGAGAGAGAAAGAGACAGGAAGATAGAGAGAGACAGAGACAGGAAGATAGAGAGAGAAAGAGACAGGAAGATAGAGAGAGAGAGAGAGACAGGAAGATAGAGAGAGAAAGAGACAGGAAGATAGAGAGAGAGAGAGACAGGAAGATAGAGAGAGAAAGAGACAGGAAGATAGAGAGAGAAAGAGACAGGAAGATAGAGAGAGAGAGAGACAGGAAGATAGAGAGAGAAAGAGACAGGAAGATAGAGAGAGAAAGAGACAGGAAGATAGAGAGAGACAGAGACAGGAAGATAGAGAGAGACAGGAAGATAGAGAGAGAAAGAGACAGGAAGATAGAGAGAGAGAGAGACAGGAAGATAGAGAGAGAAAGAGACAGGAAGATAGAGAGAGAAAGAGACAGGAAGATAGAGAGAGACAGGAAGATAGAGAGAGAAAGAGACAGGAAGATAGAGAAGGGAGAGAGAGAGGGTGGTGGAGAGAAAGACAAAATATGGAGAAGGCTTACAGTGTATATTTGATTAAAGCTGCATGGTATTGCAGTCACACCGTATCATTAATTTATCAGGATATGGATTCTCAGATTGCAACAGCTGTGTCTGTCACACCAGCACTGGAGAACAGAGAACACCATTTACAAATGAGACACTATGTGTGTGTGTGTGTGTGTGTGTGTGTGTGTGTGTGTGTGTGTGTGTGTGTGTGTGTGCGTGTGCGCGCGCGCGCGTGTGTACCTGCATGTTTGCTTCAAAGACAGGCTGTATTCAGCCTGGAACATGGGGTTTTAAACGACAAGACACACACACACACTCCTGCATTAGCTGTGTCCTTACAGCAGCAGGGTGAGATGAGATGACGATAAGAAAGACTAGAAAGTAAACAAATAACAAAGAACCTATAAATACTTTTCTCATCCTCTCTGAAGACTTTAACCTGATACCAGACAGTGGAGGAGAGATGGAGCTTGAAAGACAGTAGTCTGGGACTCATTATTTGGTGGAACACATTATTATACAACAACAGTCTGCAACACAACAGTCTGTCTGGCCCTGGTCCCTGCATGGTGTTCTACCTTGAGATTTCTCCTTAAACCATTTGTGATGTCTCAGAGTGTCTCTGTATACTGTATCTGAGCCAACCCAAATCCTGGGATTGGTAGTAAACACTGTATAGACAGAAAAACAGAACAAAAGACAGATGGAAGGACATGGGATAGTATAGTGCTCAAGACTGCAAACAAACCAAACTGTTTTAAATGCTTGAATTGCAAATTATTATGATTAACAGTGACACACTTACTTACACTCCCTTCGCAAACAATGCAGAGAGAAAGAAAATAGAGAAATAATAGAAAAGTAATAACACGTAATAATACAATTAATAATAAATACACAATGAGTAACGATAACTTGGCTATATACACGGGTTACCAGTACTGAGTCGATGTGCAGGGGTACGAGGTAATTGAGGTAGATATGTACATATAGGTAGGGATAAAGTGTCAGATAATAAACAGTAGCAGCAGCGTATGTGATGAGTCAAAGTTAGTGCAAAAAGGGTACATGCAGATAGTTAAATAGTTAACCAATAGCTGCCCAGACTAACTATTTACCAGTCTTATGGCTTGGAGGTAGAAGCTGTTCAGGGTCCTGTTGGTTCCAGACAGTACCGCTTGCCGTGCGGAAGCAGAAAGAATAGTCTATAACTTAGGTGGCTGGAGTCTTTGGCAATTTTTAGGGCGTTCCTCTGACACCGCCTTGTATAGAAGTCCTGGATATCAGGGAGCTCGGCCCCAGTGATGTACGGGGTTGTATGCACTACCTTCTGTATCGCCTTGCGGTCGGATGCCAAGCAGTTTCCATACCAAGTGGTGATGCAGCCAGTCAAGATGCTCTCAAGGGTGCAGCTATAGAACTTTTTGAGGATCTGAGGGCCCATGACAAATATTTTCAGCCTCCTGAGGGGGAAGAGGTGTTGTTGTGCCCTCTCTTTTAATGTTCTTATTTCACCTTTATTTAACCAGGTAGGTTTATTTAACCAGGTAGGTTTATTTAACCAGGTAGGTTTATTTAACCAGGTAGGCCAGTTGAGAACAAGTTCTCATTTACAACCCTAACCCTTTATTTCACCAGGTAGGCCAGTTGAGAACAAGTTCTCATTTACAACCCTAACCCTTTATTTAACCAGGTCGGCCAGTTGAGAACAAGTTCTCATTTACAACTGCAACCTGGCCAAGATAAAGCAAAGCAGTGTGACAAAAACTACAACACAGAGTTACACATGGGATAAACAAATATACAGTCAATAACACGATAGAAAAATCTGTATACAGTGTGTGCAAATGAAGTAAGGAGTTAAGGCAATAAATAGGCAATAGTGGAAAAGTAATTACAATTTAGCAATTAACACTGGAGTGATAGATGTGCAGATGGGAATGTGCAAGTAGAAATACTGGTGTGCAAAAGAGCAGAAAAACAAAACAAATATGGGATGAGGTAGGTAGTTGGTTGGATGGATGGGCTATTTACAGATGGGCTGTGTACAGCTGCAGCGATCGGTAAGCTGCTCTGACAGCCGATACTTGAAGTTAGTGAGGGAGATATAAGTCTCCAACTTCAGTGATTTTTGCAATTCGTTCCAGTCATTGGCAGCAGAGACCTGGAAGTAAAGGCGGCCAAAGGGGGTGTTGGCTTTGGGGATTACCAGTGAAATATACCTGCTGGAGCGCGTCCTACGGGTAGGTGTTGCTATGGTGACCAGTGAGCTGAGATAAGTAGGAGCTACACCTTGCAAAGACGTATATGGGACTTTGGTGACAAAACGGATGGCACTGTGATAGACTGTATCGAATTTGCTGAGTAGAGTGTTGGAGGCTGTTTTGTAATTGACATCGCCGAAGTCAAGGATCGATAGGATAGTCAGTTTTACGAGGGTATGTTTGGCAGCATGAGTGAAGGAAGCTTTGTTGCGAATAGGAAGCCGATTCTAGATTTAGTTTTGGATTGGAGATGCTTAATGTGAGTCTGGAAGGAGAGTTTACAGTCTAGCCAGACACCTAGGTATTTGTAGTTGTCCACATATTCTAAGTCAGAACCGTCCAGAGTAGTGATGCTAGTCGGGCGGGCAGCGATCGGTTGAAGAGCATGCATTTAGTTTTACTAGCATTTAAGAGCAGTTGGATGCCACGGTAGGAGTGTTGTATGGCATTGAAGCTCGTCTGGAGGTTAGTTAACACAGTGTCCAAAGAAGGGCCAGATGTATACAAAATGGTGTCGTCTGCGTAGAGGTGGATCAAAGAATCACCCGCAGCAAGAGTGACATCATTGATGTATACAGAGAAAAGAGTTGACTCTTCACAACTGTGTTGATGTGTGTGGGTCATGATAGATCCTTAGCGATGTGGACACAGATGAACTTGAAGCTCTCGACCCGCTCCACTACAGCCCCGTTGATGTGAAGGGGGGCGTGCTCAGCCCTCCGTTTCCTGTAGTCCACGATCAGCTCCTTTGTCTTGCTGACGTTGAGGGAGAGGTAGTTGTCCTGGCACCACACTGCCAGGTCTCTGACTTCCTCCCTGTAGGCTGTCTCATTGTCATTGGTGATCAGGCCTACCACCTTTCTGTCATCAGCAGCATATCACCCTGCATCCCAATGCTGGCTTTCCTCTGAATCTAAGCAGGGTTGGTCCAGGTCGGTCCCTGGATGGGAGACCAGATGCTGCTGTAAGTGGTGTTGGAGGGCCAGTAGGAGGCCCTTCTTCCTCTCATCAACAACAAAAAAATATCCCAATGTCCCAGGCCAGTGATTGGGACATTGCCCTGTGTAAGGTGCTGTCTTTCGGATGGGACGTTAAATGGGTGTCCTGACTCTCTGTGGACACTAAAGATCCCATGGCACTTATCGTAAGAGTAGGGGTGTTAACCGTGGTGTCCCGGCTACATTCCCAATCTGGCCCTCATACGATCATTGCAACCTAATCATCCCCAGCTTCCAATTGGCTCATTCAGCCCCTCCCGCTCCCCTGTAATTATTCCCCAGGTTGTTGCTGAAAATGAGAATGTGTCCTCAGTCAACTTACCTGATAAAAAAAGGGGGTAAAAACGTATGATGGTGTTGGAGTCGTGGGTGAACAGGGATTACAGGAGGGTACTAAGCACTCACCCCTGAGGGGCCCCTGGGTTGAGGGTCAGTGTGGCAGATGTGTTGTTGCCTACCCTTACCACCTGGGGGGGGGGGCGGCACGTCAGGAAGTCCAGGATCCAGTTGCAGAGGGAAGTGTTCAGTCCCAGGGTCCTTAGCTTAGTGGTGAGCTTGGAGGGCACTATGGTGTTTAACGCTGAGCTGTAGTCAATGAACAGCATTCTCACATAGGTGTTCCTCTTGTCCAGGTAGGAGAGGGCAGTGTGGAGTGCAATAGAGATTGCGTCATCTGTGGATATGTAGGGGCGGTATTCAAATTGGAGTGGATCCAGGGTGTCTGAGATGATGGTGTTGATGTGAGCCATGACCAGCCTTTCAAAGCACTTATTGGCTACAGATGTGAGTGCTATGAGGCGATAGTCATTTATACAGGTTATCGTAGCGTTTTTGGGCACAGGGACTATGGTGGTCTGCTTGAGCATGTAGGTTTTACAGACTTGGTCAGGGAGAGGTTGAAAATGTCAGTGAAAACACTTGCCAGTTGTAATTCATCTTGCCCTGTGGTCTTGTGAATGTTAACCTGTAGTAGTCTTAAACAAATCTACTTTGAAACAAAAGTACTTTATTTCCCTACCACAAAAAGGAAGACACCTGTACCATGTCTGATATACAGTTGAAATGCATAACATTTTGAGGTTGCATTCCAATATTACACTTTATATACATCACATAAGACTGAAATATAGAAAATAAAATTGACATAGAAACACCGGATTTTCGTCATTTTAATAACTATGAAAATAAATATTAACATTCCACCCATGAGGCCAAAGAGAGCACTTTTGGTAATGACTGCAGGAAAGGGCTACAGGTCTTACAACGGCTACAGAGAACGTATTCAGCTTCAATGATAGTTTGTAAGCCCTGCCACATCCTCAGAGCCGGCGTAGTAGTAGTTTCATTGGAGGTGGTAGCGGGATTTCTTAGGAGCATCCAGATAAGTGTCCTGCTCCTTGAAAGAGGCAGCTCTAGCCTTTAGCTCAGTGCAGATGTTGCCTGTAATCCATGGCTTCTGGTTGGGATATGTACATACCGTCACTATGGGGACGACATCATCAATGCGCTTATTAATGAAGGTGGTGACTGATGTGGTAAACTTCTCAATGTCATCAGATGAATCCCCGAACATATTCCAGTCTGTGCTAGCAAAACAGTCCTGTAGCTTAGCATCCTCTTCATCGGACCACTTCCGTATTCAGCGCGGAACAGCGGTACTGTTTGAGTTTTTGCTTGTAAGCAGGAATCAGGAGGATAGAGTTGAAGGCAATTTATGCTTGATCCAAAAATGTGGTCGGAGGCTCCGTATTGAGGGTGTGACGCATCGCCGTGAGTCTCAAAAATGTTGTAACAATGCGGAGTGCTCCGTATAGCTCTGCAATGACATGTTTGGTTGACGGTTGGTGGTGGCTGTATAAACACGAACTCACTTCCTTGACAACTTCCTTCACAACAGGCCTGCTCTGCTATGCGAAGCACAAGAAGTATGAATGCCCTGACTTCTGCAGAAGCCATATTGTAGTAAAGGCTGTGTGTCCACTGCACACATCGGATTGACCATGTAGAGCCTTTTATGGTCATATTTGCCAAATGGAGGGCCAGGGAGAGCTTTGTATGTGTTTCTGTGTGTGGAATAAAGATGATCTAGAGTGTTTTGCCTTTAGTTGCACAGGTGACATGCTGGTAGAAATTAGGTAAAACAGATTTCAGTTTTCCTGCATTAATATCACCGACCACTAGGAGCAACGCCTCTGGATAAGCATTTTCTTGTTTGCTTATGGCCCTATACAGCTCATTGCGTGAAGTGCGGTCTTAGTGACAGCATCAGTTTGTGATGGTAAATAGACAACTACGAAAAATATAGATGAAAACTATTTTGGTGAATAGTATGGTTTACAGCTTATCATAAGCTATTCTAACTCCGGCGAGCAGAACCTCCCACCTTGAGCTTACCCGACGCTGCCGTCCTGTCTTGCCGATGCATATTATCCATGTCCTTATTCAGCCACAACTCCGAGAAACATACGATATTACAGTTCTTCACGTCCCGTTGATAGGATTTATGTAATTGTAAAGTAGAACTCTTCATCCAAATCGAGGTTTGTGGTCACTGTTCTGATGTCCAGAAGCTCTTTTTGGTCATAGGAAACGATGGCAGAAACATTATGTACAATTAAGATTAGCCAACAAAAAAGCCCCATAAAATTGTTGCTCAGGAGCCCGTAAAACGGTAGCTATCCATTGCAGCGGCATTCTTTAAGATCTGTTACTGCAGCTGTTGTTTGTTCTTGTTCTTGTCCCCCATAGTCTTCAATTTCATGGCTTCTCCCGTTGCACTATGGCAATACAGGACTGTCCCTAGCCTTCTCTCTCTTTCTCTGGTCTCTCTTGCTCTGGTCTCTCTTTCTCTGGTATCTCTGTCTCTGGTCTCTCTTTCTCTCTCTCTCTTTCTCTGTCTCTGGTCTCTCTGTCTCTGGTCTCTCTCTCTTTCTCTCTATTTAAGATTGTACTCACTATTTTGATCTCTTTTCCCAGTCCCATTGTCATTTTATCTGTCCCCCTGCTTGTCTCTCTGTCCCCTCTCTCTCTCTCCCTTCCTTCCTTCCTTCCTTCCTTCCTTCCTTCCTTCCTTCCTTCCTTCCTTCCTTCCTTCCTTCCTTCCTTCCTTCCTTCCTTCCTTCCTTCCTTCCTTCCTTCCTTCCTTCCTTCCTTCCTTCCTTCCTTCCTTCCTTCCTCCCTCTCTCTCTGTCTCTCTCAGCAGGGAGGTAAAGGATCGTGGTGCTCTCTCCCCTGGCTCCCTACTTCCTCACGCATCATCATCGCCAACAAACCCTGGCTCCGATTGGTCCTCACCATGACAACCACCGCTCTTATACTGGTCATGGCTGTGTTCAACATGGTGTGTGTGTGTGTAAGTGTGTGTGTGTGTGTGTGTGTGTGTGTGTGTGTGTGTGTGTGTGTGTGTGTGTGTGTGTGTGTGTGTGTGTGTGTGTGTGTGTGTGTGTGTGTGTGTGTGTGTGTGTGTGTGTGTGTGCGTGAGTGAGTGTAGAGGATGTGCCAGGCAAAACTGGCAGGCAAGTCTTCCGTTATAGCCATCAAAATGATACTTGCAATGTAATGAATGTCATTCCACTGGTAGATCACACTGGAATACAGCCTAGTAGGGCTAAAGTCTAACTTCTCTTCCCCTCTCTTCTTTCTCTCTTCTAAACCTCTTTCCAGTTCTTCCTGGAAGATGAGGTTTTGACCACACCCCCTACCATGAACCTGACCAATGACAGCATTCTCAGCTCCCACAGCCACGCCCACCTCACGGATGGAAATAAGTTCTACTTACCTGTGAGTACATCTACCAGCCGTGTAGGCACAGGTGGGCCACCCACAGGGAAGCCAAGCCCAACTGTTGTGTCGTCAGCAAATTTGATGATGGTGTTGGAGTCATGCGCTCCCCTGTAACTATTCCCCATGTTGTTGCTGAAAATGAGAATGTGTCCTCAATCAACTTACCTGGTAAAATAAGGGGGTAAAAATGTATGATGGTGTTGGATTCGTGCAGTCGTGGGTGAACAGGGATTACAGGAGGGGACTAAGCACATACCCCTGAGGGGCCCCCGTGTTGATCCTCAGTGTGGCGGATGTGTTGTTGCCTATCCTCACCGCTTGGGGGAGGCCCATCAGGAAGTCCAGGATCCGGTTGCAGAGGGAGGTGTTCAGTCCCAGGGTCCTGAGTTTGATGATGAGTTTGGAGGGGACTATGGTGTTGAATGCTGCGCTGTAGTCAATGAACAGCATTCTTACATGGGTATTCCTTTTGTCCAGGTGGGTGAGGGTAGTATGGAGTGCAATAGAGGTTGCATCATCTTGATTTTATTTGATTTTGATCTGTGGATCTGTTGGGGCGGTATGTGAATTGGAATGGGTCCAGGGTGTCTGGGATGATGGTGTTGATGTGAGCCATGACCAGCCTTTCAAAACCTTTCATGGCTATAGATGTGAGTTCTAAGGGGTGAAAGTAATTTAAGCAGATTACCTTGGTGTTCTTGGGCACAGGGACTATGGGGTCTGCTTGAAACAAGTTGGTATTACAGACCTTGGCATGGGTCCCCAGATCCCCAAAAAGTTCTACAGCTGCACCATCAAGAGCATCCTGTTGGAATCGGCTAAACTTTGAACATTGAGATATTAAATAAATGATAGAGAAGAAGCTTTGAATAGAAAGAGTCTGTAGAAAGCCAGAAGGCTTTGGAATGTGTTTGATGGAGGAGAGGAGAGCGATGTGTTGATATAGGGAAGACAGATGGATAGCTGTGGATTAGGTGAAGGAGGGGTTGAGGTCAGGAGGTGAGAGGTGACGTCAGTTCCCCTTAAGGGAGTAATCAGGGTTTAGTATCTGGTTACCTTGTTCCTGTTGGGCATAAACTGTAAGGATTGGAGAGAGGGAGTGTATTAAGTATTAAGTAGGATGTAGGATATAACTGTGATGGAGGAAAATGTTTTGCTGTCTGATTACAGCTGTACAGAACCTTTGGGAAGAATTAAACTTGGTTAAAGCTTCTCTAGTGTCCGTGGGATATTTACTCTGAAAAATAAGAACCTAACAATCCTGACCAGTTGCATCACCGCCTGGTATGGCAACTGCTCGGCATCCGACCTTAAGGCGCTACAGAGGGTAGTGTGTACGGCCCAGTACATCACTGGGGCCAAGCTTCTTGCCATCCAAGACCTACAGTTGAAGTCTGAACTTTACATACACCTTAGCCAAATACATTTAAACTCAGTTTTTCACAATTCCTGACATTTAATCCAAGTAAAAATTCCCTGTCTTAGGTCAGTTACGATCACCACTTTATTTTAAGAACGTGAAATGTCAGTAGAGAGAATGATTTATTTCAGCTTTTATTTCTTTAATCACATTCCCAGTGGGTCAGAAGTTTACATACACTCAATTAGTATTTGGTAGCATTGCCCTTAAATTGTTTAACTTGGGTCAAACGTTTCGGGTAGCCTTCCACAAGCTTCCCACAATAAGTTGGGTGAATTTTGGCCCATTCCTCCTGACAGAGCTGGTGTAACAGAGTCAGGTTTGTAGGCTCGCTGACATGCTTTTTCAGTTCTGCCTACATATTTTCTATAGGATTGAGGTCAGGGCTTTGTGATGGCCACTCCAATACCTTGACTTTGTTGTCCTTAAGCCATTTTGCAACAACTTTGGATGTATTCTTGGAGTCATTGTCCATTTGGAAGAGCCATTTGTGAGCAAGCTTTAACTTCCTGACTGATGTCTTGAGATGTTGCTTCAATATATCCACCTAATTGTCCTCCCCCATGATGCCATCTATTTTGTGAAGTGCACCAGTCCCTCCTGCAGCAAAGCACCCCCACACCATGATGACGCCACCCCCGTGCTTCACGTTGGGATGGTGTTCTTCGGCTTGCAAGCCTCCCCCTTTTTCCTCCAAACATAACGATGGTCATTATGGGCAAACAGTTCTATTTTTGTTTCATCAGACCAGAGGACATTTCTCCAAAAAGTACGATCTTTGTCCCCATGTGCCGTTGCAAACCGTAGTCTGGCTTTTTTATGGCGGTTTTGGAGCAGTGGCTTCTTCCTTGCTGAGCGGCCTTTCAGGTTATGCCGATATAGGATTCGTTTTACTGTGGATATAGATACGTTTGTAACTGTTTCCTCCAGCATCTTCACAAGGTCCTTTGCTGTTGTTCTGGGATTGATTTGAACTTTTCGCAGCAAAGTACGTTCATTTCTAGGAGACAGAACGTGTCTAATATAATAATCTGTCTGTAAACAATTGTTTGAGAAATTACTTGTGTCATGCACAAAGTAGATGTCCTAACCAACTTGCCAAAACAATAGTTTGTTAACTTCTCTGGGATATGTGGGACGGTAGCGTCCCACTTGGCCAAAAGCCAGAAAAAATGTAGCGCGCCAAATTCAAATATATTACTATAAAAATCTATCTTTCATGAAATCACACATGAAAGACACCAAATTAAAGCTACACATGTTGTGAATCCAGCGAACATGTCTGATTTCAAAAAGGATTTACGGGGAAAGCATAAGATGCTATTATCTGATGATAGCACAACAGTAAACAAAGAAAGTGTAGCATATTTCAACCCTGCAGGCGCAACACAAAACGCAGAAATAAAATATAAATCATGCCTTACCTTTGACGAGCTTCTTTTGTTGGCACTCCAATATGTCCCATAAACATCACAAATGGTCCTTTTGTTCAATTAATTCCGTCCATATATATCCAAAATGTCCATTTATTTGGCGCGTTTGATCCAGAAAAAAAACAGCTTCCAATTTGCGCAACGTCACTACAAAATATCTCAAAAGTTAACGGTAAACTTTGCCAAAACATTTCAAACTACTTTTGGAATACAACTTTAGGTATTTTTAAACGTTAATAATCGATAAAATTGAAGACGGGTCTATCTGTTTTCAATACAGGATTAAAACAATCTGTAGCATGCTTTCTGGTCATGCGTCTCTATCTAACAGGACACTTCAAGTGACTTTGATTAAAAATGGCCGTACTTCTTCATTACACAAAGGAAAAACCCTCAACTAATTTCTGAAGACTGTTGACATCCAGTGGAAGCGGTAGGAACTGCAAGAAGGTCAATTAGAAATCTGTATTCCCAATGAAAATCCATTGAAAAGAGAGTGACCTCAAAAAAAGAAAATCGGAATGGTTTGTCCTCGGGGTTTCACCTGCTAAATAAGTTCTGTTATACTCACAGACATGATTCAAACAGTTTTAGAATCTTCAGAGTGTTTTCTATCCAAATCTACTAACAATATGCATATCTTATCTTCTGGGGATGAGTAGCTGGCAGTTGAATTTGGGTATGCTTTTCATCCAAACGTGAAAATGCTGCCCCCTATACTAGAGAAGTTAACAAGATATTTTTGGAGTGGTTGAAAAATTAGTTTTAATGACTCTAACCTAAGTGTATGTAAACTTCCGACTTCAACTGTATATACTGTACTAGGCGTCAGAGGAAGGCCCAAAAAAATGTCAAAGACTCCAGTCACCCTAGTCATAGATTATTCCCTCTGCTACACCACGGCAAGCGGTACCTGAGCGCCAAGTCTAGGTCCAAAAGGTTCCTTAACAGCTTCTACCCCCAAGCTACAAGACTGCTGAACAATTAATTAAATAGCCACCCGGACTATTTACATTGACACCCTCCCCCTTTGTTTTTACACTGCTGCTACTCGCTGTTTATTATTTATGCATAGTCACTTTACCCCTACCTACATGTACAAATTACCTCGACTAACCTGTACCCCCGCACATTGATTCGGTACCGGTACTCCCTGAATATAGCCTCGGTATTGTTATTTTATTGTGTTACTTTTTTCTTCTCTTTTTTACTTTAGTTTATTTAGTCAATCTTTTCTTAACTCTATTTCTTGAAGCTGATTGTTGGTTCAGTGTTTGTAAGTAAGCCTTTCACGGTAAGGTTTACACCTGTCGTATACTTCCCATGTAACACATACAATTTGATTTGATTTGAATTGATGTCTGTGCCCAGTGGGATATGTCACTGTGCTTCTATGGCTATATGCACCATGACACTGCCTACTTCATTTGTTCATTTAGCAAACAAGACAGCTCATAATCCAGTGCCTTTATCACAATAAACACACATATATTTGAACTTTAATTAGCTTAAACATGCAATATGTTCGCTCTGCCTCATGGCCAAATGTGTAGAAAAGCATGAGATTAGCTGTTTCCTCCCCTAAAAAATACAGTACCAGTCAAAAGTTTGGACACACCAACTCATTCCAGGGTTTTTCTTGAAATAACACATGTGGAATCATCTAGTAACCAAAAAAAGTGTTAAACAATCTAAATATATTTTAGATTTTAGATTCTTTAAAGTAGCCACACTTTGCCTTGATGACAGCTTTGCACACTCTTGGCATTCTCTCAACCAGCTTCATGAGGTAGTCACCTGGACTGCATTTCAATTAACAGGTATACCTTGTTAAAAGGCATTTGTGGAATTTCTTTCCATCTTAATGCGTTTGAGCTAATCAGTTGTGTTGTGACAAAGTAGGGGTGGTATACAGAAGATAGCCCTATTTGGTAAAGGACCAAGTCGATATTGTGGCAAGAAGAGCTCAAATAAGCAAAGAGAAACATACGTTACTTTAAGACATGAAGGTCAGTTAATACTGAACATTTCAAGAACTTGGAAAAACCATCAAGCGCTATGATGAAACTGAGGACCGCCACAGGAAAGGAAGACCCAGAGTTACTTCTGCTGCAGAGGATAAGTTCATTAGAGTTAACTGCACCTCAGATTACAGCCCAAATACATGCTTCACAGAGTTCAATTAACAGACACATCTCAACATCAATTGTTCAAAGGAGACTGTGCGAATCAGGCCATGGTCAAATTGCTGCAAAGAAACCACTATTAAAGGACACCAATAATAAGAAGAGACTTGCTTGGGCCAAGAAACACGAGCAATGGACATAAGACCAGTGGAAATCTGTCCTTTGGTCTGATGAGTCCAAATTTGCGATTTTTGGTTCCAACCCAAGTGTCTTTGTGAGACGCAGAGGAGGTGAATGGATGATCTCCGCATGTGTGGTTCCCACCATGAAGCATGGAGGAGGTGTGATGGTGTGGGGTTACTTTGCTGGTGACACTGTTGGTGATTTATTTAGAATTCATGACCCACTTAACCAGCATGGCTACCACAGCATTCTGCAGTGATACCCCATCCCATCTGGTTTGCGCTTAGTAGGACTATCACTTGTTTTTCAACAGGACAATGACCCAAAACACACTGTGTAAGGGCTATTTGACCAAGAAGGAGAGTGATGGAGTGCTGCGTCAGATGACCTGGCCTCCACAATCACCGGCCTCAACCAAATTGAGATGGTTTGGGATGAGTTGGTCCGCAGAGTGAAGAAAAAGCAGACAGTAAGTGCTCAGCATATGTGGGAACTCCTTCAAGACTATTGGAAAATCATTCCTCATGAAGCTAGTTGAGAGAATGCCAAGAGTGTGTAAAGTTGCCATCAAGGCAAAGGGTGGCTACTTTGAATAATCTAATTTGTTTAACACTTTTTGGTGACTATATGATTCAATTTGTGTTATTTCATAGTTTTGATGTCTTCACTATTATTTTTCAATGTAGAAAATAGTAAAAATAAAGAAAAAGCCTTGAATGATTAGGTGTGTCCAAACTTTTGACTGGTACTGTATATATTGTTACTTTTTTTCACCCACCAACAAATGTCTGGCTACGCTACTAACATCTACTCTGAGTCAGACCTGGGTTTCAAATATTTATAATACTTCAGGTGAAAAACGTGCTTTTGCTTTCCTTTCTGGAAGAGTCTGAATTTTGGGGATTATTCCAGGGTTCCAATATTGGATTTCATTAAGTTAGCGTTCGTCACTAGCGTTCTGTTTTTATTAGTTCATAGTAGAAAAGTCACTCCTTTGTAAATCATTTTAAGTCAACACTCATATTTCTTTAACTAGGGCCACAAAAGTAATGTTTGTTTACATTGTCTATCATAAACGTTGCGTTACATCAATCACAATCAATCCGTTTGTGTTTGTGTGTGACTGTGTAGACTGTAGACTGTTGATCTACTCGGTGTGTTTTCACAGCAGGCTTACAACAGCTGACAGAGAACCGAGAGACACTGTGCTGCTGTCAATGTGTCGTGGTGACACTGAGAGGGCTCTAGAAGTGGCCTGGTTGTTGACTTGGATAGTATCTCAATAGTCTAAAGTGGCTTCCTCTCCTTGTCTCCTCTCCTTCATCTCAATAGTCAAAAGTAGTTCAAGTTCATGGGAAACTGGCTCGCATCTGGTGTGGTGTCGCAACTGTTTTTCCCTCAATTGCATTTGAATGACTTGTGCGACAGCCCTAGTCTGCCTGCCTTGCTTCACACTCTTCACACACAGCCTACATAATCACTCACTCCTAGCTACGTCTGTGGCAAGATCATCTCTGTCTGTTAGAAACAAACACTCTGTCCTCCTGAGATTTAGTATTGATTTAGTGTTTATCAGCACTAGAGAACAGCCTTGCTGAATAGGGCTTGACAAGCTCATTACTGATGTTTTACACCTCAAGGAACTCATAAGTGAACTGAAAAAATGTATGAACAGATCCAGACCATTTTCATACCCAGTTTTCATTTTTATTTTTTACCTTCTGTGTACAACTTTATCTAATACTTAACAATAATATCTTCCACATCATTACCCTCCTCCATAGTGTCCAACACCTCAATCTCATTCCCATATTTTATAAATAGTTTTTCTTTATACACTGGACCCATTTCTTTCGAATAATTGTGGTTATCCACTTTTCACGACTGATGCATATGCCCCTGTGGCCATTCACAGCCCGCAATCTGATTTAATGTGGCCCCTACTTCTAGTTCAGGCTTTCATTCACACATCTCCCTTCACCATTAGTCTTGACTGGGAGCCAATTCCCTCTATTTTCTGCATCAGTAATATTCCTTTATTTTTTTCTCTCTTTTTTTTCACTTAGACACCTCTGCTAATAGCCCGGACCCATTTCTCCTATCTTCTAAATGAATGGTGTTTACCCTCGTCAGCCAGTAATAGCTAGTCCTGATTCACTGCTCTCCACATATTCAGTTATACTATTTTTTTCGCTCTTTATTGCTGACTCCTTCCTTCCTTCCTTCCTTCCTTCCTTCCTTCCTTCCTTCCTTCCTTCCTTCCTTCCTTCCTTCCTTCCTTCCTTCCTTCCTTCCTTCCTTCCTTCCTT
The DNA here is from genome assembly GCF_016432855.1 of Salvelinus namaycush. Lineage (NCBI taxonomy): Eukaryota > Metazoa > Chordata > Actinopteri > Salmoniformes > Salmonidae > Salvelinus > Salvelinus namaycush. The sequence goes on along the minus strand of NC_052333.1, from coordinate 17,047,833 downwards.
CCTTCCTTCCTTCCTTCCTTCTTTCCTTCCTTCCTTCGCTCCCTACCCTCCTTCCTCTAGTTCAGTAACTTGTTCTGATCCATTGCCCTGTGTTGGCCCAGCTCTCCCTTAATGGACCATAATACTCCCTCAGTGAAGTGATACTCAGCCCATAAAGAGCCATATTCCATTTTTTATAGGCCAGGATATATGATGTCCATTATAGTTTTGGGGGGGAAATGTTGACTGGACATTTTTTGGAGGAACTGTTGTTATGGCTTGCTAATGTAGACTCATAAAGTAGAGTCTAGTCTATTGTTTGACTCTCTCCATCTGTCTACAGTGCCTTCAGAAAGGTTTCATACCCCTTGACTTATTTCACATTTTGTTGTGTTACAGCCTGAATTCAAAATGGATTAAATCTACATGTTTTTCTCACCTATCTCCAACGAATAACCTACAATGACAAAGTGCACATTTATTTAAAATGAAATTCAGAAATATCTCATTTACATAAGTATCCACACCCCTGAGTCAATACATGTTTGAATTACCTTTGGCAGCGATTACAGCTGTGCGTCTTTCTGAGTAAGTCTCTAAGAGCTTTGCACACCTGGATTGTACAATAATTGCACAATATTATTTTGAAAGTTCTTCAAGCTCTGTCAAGTTGGTTGTTGATAATTGCGAGACAGCCATTTTCAAGTCTTGCCATAGATTTTCAAGCGGATTTAAGTCAAAACTGTAACTAGGCCACTCATGAATATTCAATGTTGGCTTGGTAATATACTCCAGTGTATATTTGGCCATGTTTTAGGTTATTGTCCTGCTGAAAGGTGAATTTGTCTCCCAGTGTCTGGTGGAAAGCAGACTGAACAAGGTTTTCCTCTAGGATGTTGCCTGTGCTTAGCTCCATTCCATTTATTTTAACTCCCTGGTCCTTGCCGATGACAAGCATACCCATAACATGATGCAGCCAGCACCATGCTTGAAACTATGAAGAGTGGTACTCAGTGATGTGTTCTGTTGGATTTGCCCCAAACATAACTCTATGTATTCAGGACATAAAGTAGATTTTTTAGTCACATTTTTTGCAATTTTACATTAGTGCCTTATGCATGTTTTGGAATATTTGTATTCTGTACAGGCTTCCTTCTTTTCACTCTGTAGTTACTCCACAATACTAACCCAAATGACAATGTTGTTGATCCATCCTCAGCTTTCTCCTATCACAGCCAGTAACCTCTGTAACTGTTTTAAAGTCACCATTGGCCTCATGGTGAAATCCCTGAGCGGTTTCCTTACTCTCCGGCAACTGATTTAGGAAGGACACCTGTATCTTTGTTGTGACTGGGTGTATTGATACACCATCCAACATGTAATTAATAACTTCACTATGCTATAAGGGATATTTAATGTCTGCTTTTTTATTTGACCCATCTACCAATAGGTGCCTTTCTTTGCGAGGCATTGGAAAACCTCCTTAGTCTTTGTGGTTGAATCTGTGTTTGAAATTCACTACTCGACTGAGGGAACTTACAGATTATTGTGTGGGGTACAGCGATGAGGTAGTCATTCAAAAATCATGTTAAACACTAGTATTGCACACGGAGTGAATGAATGCAACTTATTATGTGACTTATTGAACACATTTTTACTCCTGAACTTATTTAGGCTCGCCATAACAAAGAGGTTGAATATTTGTTGACTCAAAACATTTCAGCTTTTCATTATTAATTAATTTTTAAGAATTTCTAAAATCATAATTCCACATTGACATTATGTGGGTAGGGCCAGTGACAAAATCTAAATGTAATTTTAAATTCAGGTTATAACACAACAAAATGTGGAAAAAGTCAAGGGGTGTGAATACTTTCTGAAGGCACTGTATATCATCTCAAAAGATTAGATATAAAATATTTTATTGACTTCTCATTCCTTCTTTCCCCTCCTCTTTCTCCCTCTCTTCTCTCTCCCATCCACCCTCTCCCGCCTCCTCTCTCTCTCTCTCTCTTTCTCCCCTCTCCCCCTTTTCTCTCTCTCTCTCACTCCCACCCTCCTTCTCCGCCCTCCTTCTCTCATTTTCTCTCTCTCTCTCTCTTGCTCTCTCTCTCTTGCTCTCTCTCTCTCTTGCTCTCTCTGTATCTCTCTCTGTAGTATTTTATCTACTGTTGTATCCTGGGTCTGGTGTCATGTTCTGTGTTCCTGAGGATAAACTACGAGCTGAAGATGGTTGTCATGCTAGTTGCCGTGGTGACCTACAACATCATCATCCTCCAGACACACGCACACCTGCTGGACGGATACAGTACTGCACTCTACAGCACACAGACACTGGACAGGTACACACACAAACACATGCACACACACACTGAACAAGCTAGAGAGACAGCTTTCCTTTTATGAAAACCCTGGTATTAACACAATGCTCCTTTCCTTCGGCCCTGATGTAATATATAGGGTAGAAGCCACAGACATACAGCCTTCAGGGAATGACTGTGCATGTGTGTGTAGGGTTGAGGCACACACACATGCACACACAAGCACACAGAAACCAACCAACCCACCCACCCACACACACAAAACAAAACAAAACAAAACAAAACACACACACACACACACAGTTAACACTGTTTCTTCCCTTACTGTGATTTGTGCAATAATAGGCCAGGATTCAGAGCCACAGACAAAGTCATTAGGGAATGTCTGTCAAAGCGATATTCCTTTCAACTGTCAATCAAAAGTTGTCGCTATGGAATAGAGCTCGGTTGCTGGGGTAATTGTTGTTCGGATCATGACTGACAGGTTCTATGATATTGGGTTTTTGTCTTCATAGAGTGGAATTTATTTTGCTGATATGAATGACGGTTAGAGAGAGAGAGAGAGAGAGAGAGAGAGAGAGAGAGAGAGAGAGAGAGAGAGAGAGAGAGAGAGAGAGAGAAAACAGGGGATTCACTCCTGAGATCGATCAAGTTATTACATTGATTGAAAGTTGCACTTTATGGTTGTTTTGTTTTTATTCTTTCATCGCTATTTTTCTCTCTCATCCCTCTCTCCTCAGGCCAGGCATTCTAAAGGATCTGAAGACGATGGGTTCTGTTTCTCTCTTCATCTTCTTCATCACTCTACTGGTGTTAGCACGACAGGTACAGTACCTGTTAAACCTGTTATAGCTATTTAAAAAAAAAATATATATATATATATATATATATTATTTAACCAGGTAGGCCAGTTGAGAACAAGTTCTCATTTACAACTGCGACCTGGCCAAGATAAAGCAAAACAGTGCGACACAAACAACAACACAGAATTACACATGGAATAAACGGACGTACAGTCAATAACACAATAGAAAGGTTTATATACAGTGTGTGCAAATGAAGTAAGATAAGGGAGGTAAGGCAATAAATAGGCCATAGTGAAATAATTACAATTTAGCAATTAAACACTGGAGTGATAGATGTGCAGAAGATGAATGTGCAAGTAGAGATACTGGGATGCAAAGGAGCAAAACAAAAAAATAACAGTATGGGGATGAGGTAGTTGGATGGGCTATTTACAGATGGGGCTATGTACAGGTGCAGTGATCTGTGAGCTGCTCTGACAGCTGGTGCTTAAAGCTAGTGAGGGAGATATGAGTCTCCAGCTTCAGTGATTTTTGCAATTCGTTCCAGTCATTGGCAGCAGAGAACTGGAAGGAAAGGCGGCCAAAGGAGGAATTGGCTTTGGGGGTGACCAGTGAGATATACCTGCTGGAGCGCGCGCTACGGGTGGGTGCTGCTATGGTGACCAGTGAGCTGAGATAAGGCGGGGCATTACCTAGCATAGACTTATAGATGATCTGGAGCCAGTGGGTTTGGCTACGAATATGAAGCAAGAGGGCCAGCCAATGAGAGCATACAGGTCACCGTGGTGTGTAGTATATGGGGCTTTGGTGACAAAACGGATGGCACTGTGATAGACTGCATCCAATTTGCTGAGGACAGTGTTGGAGGCTATTTTGTAAATTACATCGCCGAAGTCAAAGATCGGTAGGATAGTCAGTTTTACGAGGGTATGTTTGGCAGCATGACATGAAGGATGCTTTGTTGCGAAATAGGAATTCGATTCTAGATTTAATTTTGGATTGGAGATGCTTAATGTGAGTCTGGAAGGAGAGTTTACAGTCTAACCAGACACCTAGGTATTTGTAGTTGTCCACATATTCTAAGTCAGAACCGTCCAGAGTAGTGATGCTGGACGGGCGGGCAGGTGCGGGCAGCGATCGGTTGAAGAGCATGCATTTAGTTTTACTTGCATTTAAGAGCAGTTGGTGGCCAAGGAAGGAGAGTTGTATGGCATTGAAGCTCGTCTGGAGGTTAGTTAACACAGTGTCCAAAGAAGGGCCAGAAGTATACAGAAAGGTGACGTCTGCGTAGAGGTGGATCAGAGAATCACCAGCAGCTATGGACCATGTACTAAATATGTGTTAACTATGTAGTATCTATGTGATACCTATGTACTGACTATATAACTTCTGACTTCTGCCTGCTTCAATGGTAGCAGGTGAAAATAGAAGTCAGTAATTCACACAGATGGAGGACAGAGAGAGACAGCAAGATGGAGGGTGTTGTACTGTCTCTTCACTGAGGCAGGGGCTTAGGCATGGGTGGGTCTGGGTGGGCACAATCCCACCAACTGGAGAGCCAGGCACACCCAATATATGTCAGTGTTCCAAACGGGACATTATTTGTCTTTTTACCTAAGTTAGAGAGGCACGAATATCATACCCCCAAGATATGCTAACCTCTCACCATTACAATAACAGGGGAGGTTTGCATTCTTGGGGGATATGATATTTATGCCTCAGTAATTTTCTCACTGATCATTATTCACACTTCATTCAGGATTATCCGTAATCATCCATGTTGAAGTGTTTAGAAATGTATTATATTCTTATTTACAGTAAAAGTGACTCCAATATGACACGGTACATTATTTACCATTAATTTATATTGAGCACAAAATAATCTAAAACACAAACAAAATAAACAGTAAATTCATCCAACAAGTTTGTAGAGTCACAAGCTTGATGTAATTATGGCGTAATAGGAACATGGGACCAAATGCTAAGCATATGACTACAGTGGCTTACAAAATAATTCACACCCCATGGCATTTTTCCTATTTTGTTGCTTTACAACTTGGAATTAAAATAGATTTTTGGGGGGGTTTGTATCATTTGATTTACACAACATGCCTACCACTTTGAAGATGCAAAATATTTTTTATTGTGAAACAAACAAGAAATATGTTTGTTTTTTAAACAGAAAACCTGAGCATGAATAACTATTCACCCCCCCCCCCCCAAAGTCAATACTTTGTAGAGGAATTACAGCTGCAAGTCTCTTGGGGTGTGTCTCTGTAAGCTTGGCACATCTAGTCACTGGGATTTTTGCCCATTCTTCAAGGCAAAACTGCTCCAGCTCCTTCAAGTTGAGAGGTATTGGGTTTGCGCTAGACATAGTGTTTTCTTTGATGGCCAAAAAGCTCAATTTTAGTCTCATCTTACCAGAGTACCTTCTTCAATATGTTTGTGGAGTCTCCCACATGGCTTTTGGTGAACACCAAACGTGTTTGCTTATTTTTTTATTTTAGTAATGGCTTTTTTTCTGGCCACTCTTCTGTAAAGCTCAGCTCTGTGGAGTGTATGGCTTAAAGTGGCCCTTTGGACAGATACTCCAATCTCCGTTGTGGAGCTTTGCAACTCCTTCAGGGTTATCTTTGGTCTCTTTCTTGCCTCTCTGATTGATGGTCCTTTCCTTGCCTGGTCCGTGAGTTTTGGTGGGAGGCCCTCTCTTGGCAGGTTTGTTGTGGTGCCATATTCTTTCCATTTTTTTATAATGGATTTAATGATGCTCTGTGGGATGTTCAAAGTTTCTGATATTTTTATATAACCCAACCCTGATCTGTACTTCTCCACAACTTTGTCCCTGACCTGTTTGGAGAACTCATTGGTCTTCATGGTGCCACTTGCTTGGTGGTCTCCCTTGCTTAGTGGTGTTTCAGACTCTGGTGCCTTTCAGAACAGGTGTATATATACTGAGATCATGTGACAGATCATGTGACACTTAGATTGCACACAGGTGGACTTTATTTAACTAATTATGTGACTTCTGAAGGTAATTGGTTGCACCAGATCTTATTTATGGGCTTTATAGCAAAGGGGGTGAATACATATGCACGCACCACTTTTCCATTTTTTATTTGTTTGAATTTTTTGAAACAAGTAATTTTTTTCATTTAATTTCACCAATTTGAACTATTTTGTGTATGTCCATTACATGAAATCCAAATAAAAATCCATTTAAATGACAGGTTGTAATGCAACAAAATAGGAAAAACACCAAGAGGGATGAATACTTTTGCAAGACACTGTACTTAATACACATACTGTATAAGTGAATTTGTGCCAATACTTTTTGTCCCTTAAAATGGGGGACTATGTACAAAATGTGTTGTAATTTCTAAACGGTTCACCCGATATGGATGAAAATACCCTCAAATGACAACTGACAGTATGCACTAACCTCATAGTCATTGTATCATTTCACATTTCTGGAGCACAAAGCCAAAACAAACAAAGAAATGTCACTGTCCCAATACTTTTGGAGCTCACTGTATATTGATAATAATAATACATTTTATTTAGCAGATGCTTTTCAGGAGATTTAAGGACATCTTTAAATAAAATCTATTTCATTTAGGCCTATGTAAGGCATTTTCATTATGCTTGTGATTGTTTACTGGGGGGGGGGAACAATCAGCGTATCAATTTCAGAAGAATGGGCAGGTTCTGGCACGTGTCACTTTGCAGTGATACCAAGACTCACTTGCCAACTTGGCTGGCAAAAACAAGTAAAATGGCCAAAAAATCTGACAGTAAAAACATTTCTAGAGACTGTGTATAGAGAGGATGTTCGAGCATTTGCCAAGTTATTTGATATCAGTGATTGATTTGATCTAATCGGGGGCCTTAAAGACAGTTTCAGTACATTCAGAGACAACGATCAGCACTACAACACTGTTTTAATTCCACACTTTTAGAAACCATGGAACACGCCTCTCCACTTCAACTCGCACTCTGTCCCATCCTCCACTGAGACATGACCATCAATCCAGTGAAATTAAAAAAACAGTTACTTCAACAACAATTTTTTAATATATTTTTTTATTTAACTAGGCAAGTCAGTTCAGAACAAATTCTTATTTACAATAACGGCCTACCCCGGCCAAACCTGGACAACGTTGGCCCAATTGTGCGCTGCCCTATGGGACTCCCAATCACGTCCGGATGTGATACAGCCTGGATTCAAACCAGGGACTGTAGCGACGCCTCTTGCACTGAGATGCAGTGCCTTAGACCGCTGCGCCACTCGGGAGCTCCGATGTGCCTCGCAAGTAGTAGGCTACAACAACTGACCTCTGACCAGTGTTATCATATAGCCTAGATACAACAACTGACCTCTGACCAGTGTTATCATATAGCCTAGATACAACAACTGACCTCTGACCAGTGTTATCATATAGCCTAGATACAACAACTGACCTCTGACCAGTGTTATCATATAGCCTAGATACAACAACTGACCTCTGACCAGTGTTATCATATAGCCTAGATACAACAACTGACCTCTGACCAGTGTTATCATATAGCCTAGCTTGAGACTCAAGTTTTGAAATATAAGGGACTCTATGTTATTTATAATAAGAGGTAGGCCTACATGGAGAAAATTGGCAGATGCATGAAACAATATTTATTTACAGTCAATGTAAATAGCCTATGATTTTGGGGAATTTAATTTAATTGGAAATAGATCTTTGCCCTGTACTTCTCTGCCCATGCATTATAGTTAGGCCCTATAGGCTATTGGTCATTGTAGGCACACTTGATCTCCAGCGCCCAGCAGAGAATTGCACTCGGCTTGCATTTTGGCTCAGTGATCTCAACAGTTTTCACATTTTGTTGTCTTACAGACGGAATTTAAAATTGATTAAATTGTGATTTTGTGTCATTGTCCTACACACAATACCCAATAATGTCAAAGTGTAATTATGTTTTTTGAAAATGTTACTAATTAATTAAGAATTAAAAGTTGAAATGTCTTGAGTTAATAAGTATTCTACCCATTTATTATGGCAAGCTTAACAAGTCACATAATACATCGCATGGACTCACTCTGTGTGCAATAATAGAGTTTAACATGATTTCTGAATGACTACCTCATCTCTGTACCCCACACATACAAGTATTTGTTACTACAAAGACACTCATTTCACCAACAGGCCAATGGTGACTTTAAAACAGTTACAGAGCTTAATGGCTGTGATAGGAGAAAACTGAGGATGGATCAACAACATTGTACTCACTCCACAATACTAAATTAATGGTAAAACTGCAAAGAATGTGGCAAAAAAATAAATAATTATGTCCTGAATGGAAAGCGTTATGTTTGGGGCAAATCCGACTCAACACATCACTGAGTACCACTCTTCATATTTTCAAGCATGGTAGGGACTGCATCCTGTTATGGGTATGCTTGTCATTGTCAAGGATTACAGAGTTTTTTTAAGATAAAAAGAAACGGAATAGAGCTAAGTAAGTGCTATAGGAAAACCTGTTTCAGTCTGCTTTCCAACAGACACTGGGAGACAAATTCACCTTTCAGCAGGACAATAACCTAAAACACAAGACGAAATATACACTGGAGTTGATTACCAAGACAACATTGAATGTTCGTGAGTGGCCTAGTTACAGTTTTGACTTAAATCAGCTTCAAAATCTATGGCAAAGCTTGAAAATGTCTGTCTATCCATGATCAACAACCAACTTGACAGAGCTTGAAGATCTTTTTAAAGAAACATTTTCAAATATTGTACAATCCAGGTGTGCAAAGCTCTTTGAGACTTACCCAGAAAGACTCACAGCTGTAATCGCTGCCAAAAGTAATTCTAACATAAATTGCAAACATTTCTAAAAACATCTTTTCACTTTGTCATTATGAGGTATTGTGTGTAGATAGGTGAGGAAAAAATGCAATTTAATCCATTTTGAATTCAGGCTGTAACACAACAAAATGTGGAAAAAGTCAAGGGGTGTGAAACCTTTCTGAAGGCACTGTAGGATATGGCTGCCTATTGTCTTTATTACTGTTATGTCAGGACATTATGTTCTAGTCTCAGTCTATTAATTATAGACCTATGGTTTATTATGTGTAGGTCTATGTGAGTTGCATGTTAAGAGCAAGACTCGTGGATTAACGTAGGCCTACAAGACTATTTATCTGTAATGTGAAATCACTTATTAGATGGTTTGTTGTGTGCGATCGATTAAAGTACACAGCAAATTGGCCAGTGTTACCTAGTATTGATTATTCAGTGTAACATTTCTAGTGTTGATTCTGGAGTTAAAGAAACACATTCAGATGTAAAAGAACCCTAGTGTTAATAACCAGTGTTGAGTGGAGAGTAAAATGTTCCAATCAAAACTTGGCCCATCATGATCTTATTTCACAGCGTGCTCTACTGCAGCTAGAATTTTGTTTTGAATTAATATCTGTGTTTTTACATGTACATTGATTGAATTATTAATCTTATGCTACACAAAGACAAATAACATACAGTTTTCTCAACTAATTCAATCAATTAGTTATATTTATTGCATCCGTTACTGAAATGGTTGTTACAGTTAAAATGGTTTAGATAGTCTCCTTTCTTAATATTCCTTACCCTGACAGTTATTTCGGAAGCAGGTTGCAGATGAATAAAAATTAACTGTTGGATGTGCTAACTCTGTCTGTATTTCAATAAAAATAACATATCACTTTACAAGCCAGCATAATGTAACTTTAAGGCCTGATGTCAGTGATGATTTAACATTAGAGAATTTGCTGTCTAGGGTATAGGATAGACTATGCTTTTATGATAATGAAATTATGATTTGAGTGCCTAAATTTTGTCCGACCTACATTTTTGCTGGCCCTGCCATCATCATATGTTTGCCTAAGCCACTGCTCTGGAGTACCATCCATCAGAGCTTTTCAGAGACAGTTTTGTGTACCCAAATATACCATTCCCAGTGGACAAGAGCCAGCCCATACAGTTCCCCCTGTTGTCAAACTGGGTTATAGTCACCAGTAGGGTAGGGGCTGTGTTTTGGGGATGAAGTACATGTTTAATTTAATTGCAGTATTTGGTTAGCTGTATTTTAAGCCTTTGTTTATTTCAAATATTTTCTGGAGGTGTTAAATAGTCTCTCCCTTGCAGCATCTGGGTCTAAACATGAGATAATGATGAATCCCTAAAGAACAGATTAATGATTCATTAATTAAGCATCATCAGTAGTTGCCTTCTAAACAGCCTCTCATAATACCACTGTTCCTGCCTGACCTAGTTACTAGGCTTTCTCAACTCTTCACAAGGATGACCTAACTTGTACACACACACATACACACGTATATAAACGCCGGCCCACAGGTAGCCATAAGCTCTAATACAGGGCACACACACACACACACACACACACACACACACACACACACACACACACACACACACACACACACACACACACACACACACACACACACACACACACACACACACACACACACACACACACACACACACACACACACACCAACGTTTTGACCACCATCTCACAAATAACCAATGAGAAACCAGCACCTATACTTGATGCTAATCAGGCTGGTGCTCAGTGTTTCCTGGAGCGAAGCTGCTATCCTCTGCTTCATTGTCTTTTTACCAGAGCGCTCATTTGCCATGAATACAAACATGCTCTTAAGGTCCAGTTGGTGAGATAGTTCTACGTCCCAAACGGCACTCTAATCCCTATAAAAAGTGCAGTAGTTTAGGTCTATGGGGGAGGAAAATGACCAAAATATGATATTTTTTCCATGTCGTTAAAGTTAGGAGAATGTGTGAGAGGAATAGTTATAGATTACAGATGTAGCTTGAAGCAGTGACTCTCCAAGTGGACAATAAAAAATAAAATAAACACTTTGAGAACGATGTGTTTGACCTAGCAGCACATTGACCCATGTGTTCTGGTTTCAATTATTTCATTGTTTCAGAAGTCTAGTCAGCAGTGAGTCAAGTCCAGTCTCATTTTAATTAACTTGATCTGTTCAGCAAATTCATGAAAAATGTACCTCCTACGTTTACAGTAATAAAATATCATCACTTAATTGATGCTATTATTGGTAAACCTTCACTCAAGCGTAGTCATTTCAGAGAGTAAAGTAAAATGATTTATTATTTACTTTATTACCACCATATCTTTACCGTCTCTGTGTCCTCCTGTTAACAGAATGAATATTACTGTAGGTTGGACTTCCTGTGGAGGGACAAGTTCAAGAGAGAGTGTGAGGAGATTGAGACCATGGAGAACCTGAACAGGGTTCTACTAGAGAACGTTCTACCGGCCCATGTTGCAGAACACTTCCTGGGACGTAACTGGAAGAACGAGGTGAGGCAGCAATCATTCACAGGACATCAGAACCTTGAGAACTCAGAATCATAGAACAAAGCACATTCCCATTCTAAAATTCTTCAAAGAAGACACAAAGTGAATGCATTCTAGAACTAACTTTAGAACCACACATTCTAACCCTATATGGAACCAGTAGCACTGATCCATTCCACTGACCTGTGTCTTTGTGCTTGTTTCTCCAGGATCTGTACCACCAGTCGTATGAGTCGGTGTGTGTGATGTTCGCCTCCATCCCAGACTTTAAGGAGTTCTACACAGAGTCAGACGTCAACAAGGAGGGCCTGGAATGTCTCAGACTCCTCAACGAGATCATCGCTGACTTTGACGAGGTGAGTTACTCTGTCCTTATTGGCTACTAATCACATCTGTGTGTTGGGCTGTTGTGGAATGTGTCACAGTAATATTACATCCGTTACTACTGATCATAACCGGATGTTAGACAATACAGAGCATCTTCACTGATAACAGGAACAAATCTGTAACCGAACTGTCTGTAACATCCTTGTTACACTATTCTTGCTAATTGTCTACCCTCTCTCTTTCTCTCTGTGTGTGTGACAGCTGCTGTCCAAGGCTAAATTCTATCCTCTCTCTCTCTCTGTGACAGCTGCTGTCCAAGGCTAAATTCTATCCTCTCTCTCTCTCTGTGACAGCTGCTGTCCAAGGCTAAATTCTATCCTCTCTCTCTCTCTGTGACAGCTGCTGTCCAAGGCTAAATTCTATCCTCTCTCTCTCTCTGTGACAGCTGCTGTCCAAGGCTAAATTCTATCCTCTCTCTCTCTCTGTGACAGCTGCTGTCCAAGGCTAAATTCTATCCTCTCTCTCTCTCTGTGACAGCTGCTGTCCAAGGCTAAATTTTACCCTCTCTCTCTCTGTGTGTGACAGCTGCTGTCCAAGGCTAAATTTTACCCTCTCTCTCTCTCTCTGTGTGACAGCTGCTGTCTAAGGCTAAATTTTACCCTCTCTCTCTCTCTCTCTGTGTGACAGCTGCTGTCCAAGGCTAAATTTTACCCTCTCTCTCTCTCTCTGTGACAGCTGCTGTCCAAGGCTAAATTTTACCCTCTTCTCTCTCTCTCTGTGTGACAGCTGCTGTCCAAGGCTACATTTTACCCTCTCTCTCTCTCTGTGTGACAGCTGCTGTCCAAGCCTAAGTTCAGCGGGGTGGAGAAGATAAAGACTATTGGCAGCACTTATATGGCTGCTACTGGTCTCAACGCAACACCTGGACCTGAATACACACAGGTACATCTTTTACACACACACACACACACACACACACACACACACACACACACACACACACACACACACACACACACACACACACACACACACACACACACACACTGCAGAGAACCCCAGAAGAAAAATTATCAGTGAATTATTGTAATGTTTGTTTATGTGTCAATTTATCCAATAATGGATGGCTTGCCAAACAACTGAATGATTCTCCCTCTCTCTCCATTCCTCTACCCCCTCCTCTCTCTCCATTCCTCTACCCCCTCCTCTCTCTCCATTCCTCTACCCCCTCCTCTCTCTCCATTCCTCTACCCCTCTCCTCTCTCTCCATTCCTCTACCCCCCTCCTCTCTCTCCATTCCTCTACCCCCCTCCTCTCTCTCCATTCCTCTACCCCCTCCTCTCTCTCCATTCCTCTACCCCCCCTCCTCTCTCTCCATTCCTCTACCCCCTCCTCTCTCTCCATTCCTCTACCCCCCTCCTCTCTCTCCATGCCTCTACCCCCCCTCCTCTCTCTCCATTCCTCTACCCCCTCCTCTCTCTCCATTCCTCTACCCCCTCCTCTCTCTCCATTCCTCTACCCCCCTCCTCTCTCTCCATTCCTCTACCCCCCTCCTCTCTCTCCATTCCTCTACCCCCTCCTCTCTCTCCATTCCTCTACCCCCCTCCTCTCTCTCCATTCCTCTACCCCCCTCCTCTCTCTCCATCCCTCTACCCCCCCTCCTCTCTCTCCATTCCTCTCCCCCCTCCTCTCTCTCCATCCCTCTACCCCCCCTCCTCTCTCTCCATTCCTCTACCCTCTCCTCTCTCTCCATTCCTCTACCCCCTCCTCTCTCTCCATTCCTCTACCCCCCTCCTCTCTCTCCATTCCTCTACCCCCTCCTCTCTCTCCATTCCTCTACCCCCCTCCTCTCTCTCCATTCCTCTACCCCCCTCCTCTCTCTCCATTCCTCTACCCCCCTCCTCTCTCTCCATTCCTCTACCCCTCCTCTCTCTCCATTCCTCTACCCTCCTCCTCTCTCTCCATCCCTCTACCCCCCCTCCTCTCTCTCCATTCCTCTACCCCCCTCCTCTCTCTCCATTCCTCTACCCCCTCCTCTCTCTCCATTCCTCTACCCCCTCCTCTCTCTCCATTCCTCTACCCCCTCCTCTCTCTCCATTCCTCTACCCCCTCCTTTCTCTCCATTCCTCTACCCCCCTCTCTCTCTCCATTCCTCTACCCCCCTCCTCTCTCTCCATTCCTCTACCCCCCTCCTCTCTCTCCATTCTTCTACCCCCTCCTCTCTCTCCATTCCTCTACCCCCCTCCTCTCTCTCCATTCCTCTACCCCCCTCCTCTCTCTCCATTCCTCTACCCCCCTCCTCTCTCTCTTTCCTTTTTCTGTCTCCCTCGTCTCTCCTTCCTCTCTCTGTTCCTTTCCATTTTTTCTTTCTCCCTCACTCAATATTCTACTCTCTCTCTCTCTCTCTCTCTCTCTCTCTCTCTCTCTCTCTCTCTCTCTCTCTCTCTCTCTCTCTCTCTCTCTCTCTCTCTCTCTCTCTCTCTCTCTCTCTCTCTCTCTCTCTCTCTCTCTCTCTCTCTCAGGAACATGACCGTCAGTACATGCACATCGGCACAATGATGGAGTTTGCCTTCGCTCTGGTTGGGAAACTAGACGTTATCAACAAACACTCTTTCAATGACTTCAGGCTACGAGTCGGTAAGAGAGAAGGAGAGAGCGAGTGCGTGTGTGTGTGTATGAGAGAGACAGGAGAGAAGGCGAGAGGAGAGAGAGAGACGGTATAGTGTAATTGGTACAGTCCGACTCTGTCTTACATGTGACCTCTAACCCTTCTTCCTGGTTGTGTCAGGGATAAACCATGGTCCGGTGATTGCGGGGGTGATCGGAGCTCAAAAGCCTCAGTATGATATCTGGGGGAACAGTGTTAATGTGGCCAGCAGGATGGAGAGTACTGGGGTACTGGGAAAAATACAGGTACTCAATTAATACAGTTATACGAATAGTAATGCTACAGCAGTTTCCCAAACTCTATCGTGTTTCTTTTTCTCCCTAGCACTACATGCCTGACTCGAATAATCAGCTCATCATTAAGCTTTGATTATTTGAATCAGCAGTGTAGTTCTAGGGCAAAACCCAAAATGTGCACCCCTTGGGGAAACACTGCTACAGTAATAATAGCTCCGTGCAGTTTTATGTTATACCACTAGGCGTCGCTGCAGAAATAGATCAAGGTTAATGAGTACGGTATGATATGCAAATGTAGATATATAATAATGCAGAACTATACAATATACTCAAAGCCACGATGAACTTATCTCTTTAACTATTCTCCTTTCCTGATTAAGTCTCCAGTTAGTAATATGAATTTACCACAGAGATCCATTAAATTAATTTGAGTTAGATATGTACTTCTATAGAATATCCTGCCTACATGTGATTTGTTTGGACATGCTGCTTTGTGGTCCCTTTCAGTCGGACGCTTGGTATAACACACTATGTGGGAGTCAATGACCAATCGTATTCACCTGAAGAAATTACGCCCAACGGGCTAAGGAATGTTGAGACCACCCTCAGAAGCCCCGCCTTCCTGGCTATAATACCAGGGCGCGCATTAATTTCCTAAATTCTTCGCTCTTCATCTCGCCTGAAGGAAGAATGTGTCACGCAATTTACAAACTTTTCAAGCATACGAGGCTATGAGATTGGGCTCTGACTTAGGTGTCTGTTGGTGGGGAGAGAGTACTTGTCCCTCTAGATATTACGAGTTTTGGGTCTTGGTAATGTTTTTTGTGTTTGTTAAAAACCCACTACTTTCTGCTCCACTTGTGTAGACTGTGCTTCCTTGCTTGAGTAAGATGGCCAGTGGTAAGAGTAAGTTAAAAATGGCTAACCAGCCGAGTTTGAACCTCCGACCGTGCCCAAGGGCATGTAGTTTCACAATGAAAATGAAAGATACTCATGAGTGCTGTAATGTTTGCCTGGGGTGGAAACACGCTCATGTGACCATTGTCCCCGGCTGGGTTCAACTTCCATTTTGCGTCGGGTTGACTTTGTGAGAAAGATTGGAGCTGCTGGCGAAGGGTGAAGCGACCTCAGGGATGAGGTTGTCTGAGGCTGGGGAGAGCAGCAGCAGCGGTGAGTTGACAGGCATGTCATCACAGCCCATGTAAGGGATCATTCTGGTTTCTGTGGCAGTGGCAGTGTTCAGGGGATGATATATTGTCCCTGGTTGGCTCTGCAGGGTTTTCAGAGTGTGAAGCGGATGACATCAGTTCGGGGCAGCCTAAGCCCCAGCTTTGGATTCGGCGGGGGAGAGGGAACCATTGGTGGTTAATGCGCCTTTGATGGAGCTGTGTCGTAGGGCGGCAGATCACCTGGGTGTCTTCTCCCCCGCAGAGCAGTTCCTCCAGGTTTGGGGGAAGGGAAGCGTTGCTTACTCCTGTTTAAAGATTTTGTAGATGAGATAAAGGTGATCTGGGATTCCACTCATTCAGCCATGCTGGTGCTACCAGGTTATAGCGATTTCTTGAATGTAGAGAAGGGTTTCCTAACTGGCGGCCCGCGGGTCGTCTTATTCGGCACCCTAAGTTTTCTGAATAAAGTATAAATACACAATATACATATACATACATATATACAGTTGAAATTTGAATTTTACATACACCTTAGCCAAATACATTTAAACTCAGTTTTTCACAATTCCTGACATTTAATCCGAGTAAAAATTCCCTGTCTTATGTCAGTTAGTATCACCACTTTATTTTAAGAATGTGAAATGTCAGAATAATAGTAGAGAGAAGGATTTATTTCAGCTTTTATTTCTTTCATCACATTCCCAGTGGGTCAGAAGTTTACATACACTCAATTAGTATTTGGTAGCATTGCCGTTAAATTGTTTAACTTGGGTCAAACGTTTCGGATAGCCTTCCACAAGCTTCCCACAATAAGTTGGGTGAATTTTGGCCCATTCCTCCTGACAGAGCTGGTGTAACTGAGTCAGGTTTGTAGCCTCCTTTCTCGCACATGCTTTCTCAGTTCTTCCCACAAATGTTCTATAGGATTGAGGTCAGGGCTTTGTGATGGCCACTCCAATACCTTGACTTTGTTGTCCTTAAGCCATTTTGCCACAACTTTGTAAGTATGCTTGGGGTCATTGTCCATTTGGAAGACCCAAATGGACAACTTCCTGACTGATGTCATGAGATGTTGCTTCAATATATCCACCTAATTTTCCTCCCTCATGATGCCATCTATTTTGTGAAGTGCACCAGTCCTTCCTGCAGCAAAGCACACCCACAACATGATGCTGCCACCCCCGTGCGTCACGGTTGGGATGGTGTTCTTCGGCTTGCAGGCCTCCCCCTTTTTCCTCCAAACATAACGATGGTCATTATGGGCAAACAGTTCTATTTTTGTTTCATCAGACCAGAGGACATTTCTCCAAAAAGTACGATCTTTGTCCCCATGTGCAGTTGCAAACCGTAGTCTGGCTTTTTTATGGCGGTTTTGGAGCAGCGGCTTCTTCCTTGCTGAGTGGCCTTTCAGGTTATGTCGATGTAGGACTTGCTTTACTGTGGCTATAGATAATTTTAGACCTGTTTCCTCCAGCATCTTCACAAGGTCCTTTGCTGTTGTTCTGGGATTGCTTTGCACTTTTCGTACCAAAGTACGTTCATCTCTACGAGACAGAATGCGTCTCCTTCCTGAGCGGTATGACGGCTGCGTGGTCCCATGGTGTTTATACTTGCGTACTATTGTTTGTACAGATGAACGTGGTACCTTCAGGCGTTTGGAAATTGCTCCCAAGGATGAACCAGTCTTCTGGAGGTCTACAATTTTCTTTCTGAGGTCTTAGCTGATTTCTTTTGATTTTCCCATGATGTCAAGCAAAGAGGCACTGAGTTTGAAGGTAGGCCTTGAAATACATCCACAGGTACACCTCCAATTGACTCAAATTATGTAAATTAGCATATCAGAAGCTTCTAAAGCCATGACATAATTTTCTGGAATTTTCCAAGCTGTTTAAAGGCACAGTCAACTTAGTGTATGTAAACTTCTGACCCACTGGAATTGTGATACAGTGAATTATAAGTGAAATAATTTGTCTGTAAACAATTGTTGGAAATATTACTTGTGTCATGCACAAAGTAGATGTCCTAACCGACTTGCCAAGACTATAGTTTGTTAACAAGAAATTTGTGGAGTGGTTGAAAAACGAGTTTTAATGACTCCAACTAAGTGTATGTAAACTTCCGACTTCAACTGTATATTTATTTTTATTTTTATTGTTGGACATAAAAGACTGTAAAATCACCAGGAAATCTGTTCCAAGTTATTTTAATTTTGTACATCTGTTCCAAAGTGTTCCTACGCATAATAGAGAGACACGTGATGGTATAAAAATGTTAGCATTGTTTGAAATTGGTTGTTATTATGTTCCGGCGCCCCGACTATCAGCTCAAGAAGAAAATGGTCCCGCGGCTGAATCTAGTTATTGATCCCTGAAGTAGAGGCTATTGAGGAGGCAGGCCTCATTTTCACACCACTGATGGATGGAAAGCTGGTGAGTTACTTAGCTCCAGATGCTAACAAGGGGGTTAATCCTAGCACGGTGCTCTGAATATACAGTGACAGTTCTCAGCGGATCACCTGGACAACCTGTATCAGGCTGAGGGTGTGGTGGCACGGACGTTAAATGTGGTAACAATGCTGCAGCAGTATCATCATATCGGTATGCTGCATGAGCTGAATAAGACCGTAGAGGCGAAGAGTCGGATTCAGAGCTTCTCGACAAAATCCGTGCTATGGCTGGTTTTGTGCTGCGTCTGTCCCGCGGTATTATCCTAGCTGTCGGGAAAAGTTACTGATTGCCGAAGTCCCTGAACCCGGTGTGGGCCGGGTATGAGAAATGCGGTACCATGAAAGCACATTGTTTCAATCCAAGGTTCCTTGGTGTTCAGGGGTATTGAGAGAGCGGTGTCGTCCAGGAGTGGCCATAGTAAAACACAGTTCCTTCCGCACGTTCAGACACACGGTTCTCAGAGTGGTGGATTTGAAAACAAGCATGACAACAACAACAAAAATGATCCCAGTCCTCATGGTGGTGCTCGGTCCCTTCAGGACATAATGTAGGGAGACTGGCAGAGTGCTCCGTCCAGTGGCGGGTTCTGGCATTACTGCTCTGTCTGGCAGCGTTTCAGCTGGGGCACTCGGCGTCTTTTCGCATGTGCCTGAGCGGTACTGAATTGAAGGAATGAATGCGAGCCCAGTTATTATAGCCAGGAAGACGGAGCTTCCGTGATTTCAGTTTTCCTCTGGTGAATAGGACTGGTCGTTGACTCCCCATAATATGTTATACCTCGTTCGCTCCAGCAGGGAATAGTAGTTATATTCATAACTGTATGTTTTTCCTGCTTCCAGGTAACTGAGGAGACAAGTCGTATCCTAGCGACGCTGGGCTACATGTGTTCGTGTCGAGGCATCATCAACGTGAAGGGGAAGGGAGAGCTCAAAACCTTCTTCGTACACACGGAGATGACCAGATCGCTGTCTCAAGGGACTGTGATGCCTTGAACATCATACACTGAACATTACACACACACACACAAACACACACACATGCAAACACACTTAAACTATACAAACAAATGTATCTACATACACACAGATAGACTTGCACGCACATACACACAGATACGTGCATGCACAAATAAAGCACACACAAACATTCGAGGACTTACACACACACATAACACACGCACACAGTACTGCCTGCTGTAGTAGAACGTATCAAACAACAGACTTTGTTTACAACAGTAACTCCAGACCACTTCATCTAAACCAGACAGAATGGCAGACAGACAACATTTAGAACAACAAACAGAACAACAGACAGACGGCTGTACATACAGTATTACCTGCATCGTCCCTCCTTAGCTGGACACAGTAGTAACTGAACTTCACAGGGTAACGTTGTCCCTAGATACTGATCTTAGGTCGGTTTTGCATTCCCCTCTCCCCTAATGGTTAAGGTTAGGATGTGTTTAGGGTAAGCTGATCTTAGATCTGTGCGCAAGGGAAATTTCTACCTGGAGTGGATTTCATTGAATGCCTGAGTGGTCGAGTGGTGCAGGGCAGACACAGATAGTCGAAGCCATCTTGGCACCGATAGTCCTTTCACTATTACAGTACTTTTAGTCAGAATTCTAATTAAAATGTGGTGCCAACATAAAGGAAAGTTTGCCAAACTGTCTATGGCTAGCCTCTCTCTATGGCTCTGGAGCAGAAAGCGTCGTGGACCTCAAGAGCAGTCGGCGAATCAAGAGCTACTGGAATTTTGTAAGAAAAGGAGAAAACAATATCAACAACAGGAGAATGTTTCCATGTTTTGACGCCATCATTTTCTTACTCATTAAAACATTTGTATATAAGTGAACCAATGTGCCTCCTGTCATTGAAAGTCAACTATTTATGATTGCACTGAAAGTCCACTAAGTAGTTTGATAAAGAGGTAGTTTGATCAAATATTGTACTTTATTATGTACAGTTGAGTCGGAAGTTTACATACACTTTAGCCAAATACATTTAAACTCAGTTTTTCACAATTCCTGACAT
The DNA here is from genome assembly GCF_016432855.1 of Salvelinus namaycush. Taxonomy (NCBI): domain Eukaryota; kingdom Metazoa; phylum Chordata; class Actinopteri; order Salmoniformes; family Salmonidae; genus Salvelinus; species Salvelinus namaycush. The sequence goes on along the minus strand of NC_052333.1, from coordinate 17,027,450 downwards.
TTAATCCAAGTAAAAATGCCCTGTTTTAGGTCAGTTAGGATCACCACTTTATTTTAAGAATGTGAAATATCAGAATAAAAGTAGAGAGAATAATTTATTGCAGCTTTTATTTCTTTCATCACATTCCCAGTGGGTCAGAAGTTTACATATACTCAATTAGTATTCGGTAGCATTGCCTTTAAATTGTTTAACTTGGGTCAAATGTTTCGGGTAGCCTTCCACAAGTTTCCCACAATAAGTTGAGTGAATTTTGGCCCCTTCCTCCTGACAGAGCTGGTGTAACTGAGTCAGGTTTGTAGGCCTCCTTGCTCACACACGCTTTCTCAGTTCTGCCCACAAATGTTCTATAGGATTGAGGTCAGGGCTTTGTGATGGCCACTCCAATACCTTGACTTTGTTGTCCTTCAGCCATTTTGCCACAACTTTGTAAGTGTGCTCGGGGTCATTGTCCATTTGGAAGACCCATTTGCGACCAAGCTTTAACTTCCTGACTGATGTCATGAGCTGTTGCTTCAATATATCCACCTAATTTTCCTCCCTCATGATCCCATCTTTGTGAAGTGCCCCAGTCCCTCCTGCAGCAGAGCACCCCCACAACATGATGCTGCAAACCCCCGTGCTTCACGGTTGGGGTGGTGTTCTTCAGCTTGCAAGCCTCCCCCTTTATCCTACAAACATAACGATGGTCATTATGGGCAAACAGTTCTATTTTTGTTTCATCAGACCAGAGGACATTTCTCCAAAAAGTACGATCTTTGTCCCCATGTGCAGTTGCAAACCGTAGTCTGGCTTTTTTATGGCGGTTTTGGAGCAGTGGCTTCTTCCTTGCTGAGCGGCCTTTCAGGTTATGTCGATATAGGACTTGTTTTACTGTGGCTATAGATCATTTTGTACCTGTTTCCTCCAGCATCTTCTCAAGGTCCTTTGCTGTTGTTCTGGGATTGATTCGCACTTTTCGCACCAAAGTACGTTCATCTCTACGAGACAGAATGCGTCTCCTTCCTGAGCGGTATGACGGCTGCGTGGTCCCATGGTGTTTATACTTGCTTACTATTGTTTGTACAGATGAACTTGGTACCTTCAGGCTTTGGAAATTGTTCCCAAGAATGAACCAGACTTGTGGAGGTCTACAATTTTTTTTCTGAGGTCTTGGCTGATTTCTTTTGATTTTCCCATGATGTCAAGCAAAGAAGCACTGAGTTTGAAGGTAGGCCTTGAAATACATCCACAGGTACACCTCCAAATGACTCAAATGATGCCAATTAGCCTATCAGAAGCTTCTAAAGCCATGACATAATTTTCGGGAATTTTCCAAGCTGTTTTCCAAGCTGGCACAGTCAACTTAGTGTATGTAAACTTCTGACCCACTGGAATTGTAATGCAGTGAATTATAAGTGAAATATTCTGTCTGTAAACAATGTTGGAAAAATGACTTGTGTCTTGCACAAAGTAGATGTCCTAACCGACTTGCCAAAACTATAGTTTGTTAACAAGAAATTTGTGGAGTGGTTGAAAAACGAGTTTTAATGACTCCAACCTAAGTGTATGTAAACTTCCGACTTCAACTGTATCTCACAAACATGTGGTCCATAGTGTATGAAGTTACAATCTTTGTATTTTAAAATATAAAGTCAGATTTATCTATCTTTAAATCTATCTTTGAATATAGCTCTATATCTATAATCATCTCTATCTTTAAATATCTTTACTGCTCAGCACCACACTGACTGTGTATCAGTTGGGTGTGTTGTTCTGTCCGTACATATTTACATTGATAAGACCACCACTTTCCCCGCTGCTCCCTCACTATCTCTGGTGTTGCGAATATGGAATATGGAAGCACTGATCGCACAGGAAGCACTGATCTGTATCCCTCCAACACATTGCGAGTGATCACGTTTTTTCCTGCAGAACTCAGGGTGGATGTGAGAGACTCAGGTAAACTGCCTGCCAGGTTTGTAGAGGAGAGGAGGGAAGGCAGGTGTCTGCCATTCTCTGACGAGGACAAGACTGGTGCAGGCCTGGAAGACTCCTGAAAGGGGTGAGAGAGAAGAAAAACGGAATGAGGTGGGGGGAAAGGGACAGAGAAAGAGGATGATGATGAATGAGAGAGAGAGAGGAAAAGGGGAAAGAGAGAGGGTTTGTCATTTAGTTGTTCAGCACCTTACCAGAACACCATTACACAGCTTTTCACCCAAACAATTTTATATAGAAGGGTCATTACATGATGTGAGTTCCTTTTGCATTCCTTTGATATTGTTAGTAGAAATTGTTCCCCAACCTTGAATTTGAAAAGCCTGTTATATTAAATATTAAAGTGCCCATAGACTAAGTGGATAATTCAATAAATCAGATATATGATTAAAGACTTCTTATACGAAAAAAGGCTTGCTAAAGTGCCACAATTCTTCATTTTTACACGTCTCTCCGTCAAACCTGTGTCACTTCTAGGAAGATGTTAACCCTCTTCATCCCTTTTCTCCAAGTTTCACCATCATTGTAAAGCTCTAGTTATTTTGTTGCTTTGACAAAGTCATTTCTGAAGATGATTATTTATTTCATGTGATTAGTCTGTCCCTCATTTTAAGGTAAATCATGTTACATGAACTCGACTCTCATTTTAGTATGGTGAAACTATTCCTTTTAAAATATATTTCTTAAAGAAACATTGAACATCTAATAGTTAAATCATAGAGTAAAAGCAGGTAAGTGCCCAGCTAGCACATAACGTTCTGAGAACCATGTGTTTCTAAGGTGGGAATTTCAGTACTTCAGCGTAACATTTCCCACAGGTTTCCTCATGGTTCTATTTAAAGTCATGTTCTTCTGTGGGAATTTCAATACTTTAGCATAAAGTTTTCTGAGGAATCATGGTCCTGTTTGAAGTCATGTTCTCAGAACATTAACAAAACTTTCCATAAAAACCACAAAAGAAAATGTGTAACATTCAAAGAACGTTATTTAAGTGTTGATTTCCGCATCCGAATGGTTTGGCCTACAAAATATCATGATGGTGTTCTCCGTTTAACTCTACGACCCCCACAAGTGTCTTAGGACTCGTCTGAAGTTAGTACAGCTAATCTGTCAACTTCTGTCTTTAGCAGCCGCACAGTTTGGGCTACACACTAATATGACCCCTCTGTGGAAAGTGCGTCTCTCACGAACACATACAGTACCAGTCAAAAGTTTGGACACACCTACTCATTCAAGGGTTTTGCTTTATTTTTTTACTATTTTCTACATTGTAGAATAATAGTGATGACATCAAAACACTGAAATAACACATGGAATCATGTGGTAACCAAAAAAGTGTTTAACAAATAAAAATATATTTTAGATTTTAAATTCTTCAAAGTAGCCCTTTGCCTCGATGACAGCTTTGCACACGCTCGGCATTCTCTCAACCACCAGTCACCTGGAATGCATTTCAATTAACAGGTGTGCCTTGTTAAAAGTTAATTTGTGGGATTTCTTTCATCATTAATGCGTTTGAGCCAATCAGTTAGCCCTATTTGGTAAAAGATATTACGGGTAACATTACAAAAATGTCCTCTCTCCCTAGAATTGTTAGGTGGGCTGTTATTATTTTTTGCCACATAATAGGCACTTACTATAGTATTTTTTTAATTTAACCTCTTGAGATGGGAAAATGTGCTCTTTTTGACAGAATGTTGAAATTAGGTGAGATCTAAAGGTTTTTTTGACCAAGTTACACTTTCAAACGGTACCAAATTGATGGAACGACCCAGAATCTCTGTGTTTTACAACTATAATTGGAGGTTGGTTGATGCTGTAGCTGAGTTTGATCATATCTGTGTATCTATCTCCCCCAGTTCACACCACTCTCAGAAAGATAACACTTAACTTTACTGTAACTCTACAAGGATGTGTACGTACTGTATGTGTGTGTGTGTGCATCCACACGTTTAGCTAGCCAACTTCTCCGCTTTCACTGACCCAGAAAATAGACCAAACACTGGTGCTGCTTCCTACCTGACAAGCATAATAACTCTGACATAGTTGCAGCACAGCAGGCGTTGGGAAACATCCACCTCGCTAACAACCACCAGTGGCATACAGTGACAGCCAGCTGTTAGCTGTAGCTATTTACTTCATTCGACCTAACTACGCACTTGCCGGCTAGAGCAGATGCTGCCACACCTGCTTCCAGTCAAAGGCATTGTCAACTGGGAAAATGTAGGACTGAAACTACAGCTAGATTTGGACTGGTCTAATAACAGGCTATTCAAATGTGCCTGGTAGGAATTCTCATAGACAGAGGTCTAGGGACTTGAGCCAAAACTTTGTGGTTTCAGAGTGAGCCCATTAACACCTGTGCCATAAAGGTCCAAACCCATTAACAGAGGTTATAACACACTATGGTTTAAGTACACATAGTGGTCATAATAACCATATCATGGCATACAGGGAGACTACATCCCTTTACCCTCCCCAAATCCTAACATCACCCACTTAGATCAGCGTAGGTGTAACGGTTTTCTTCCGTTTGTGAAGGAGAGGACCAAAATGCAGCGCGGCTAGTGTTCAACATGTTTAATAAACAACGAGACGATAACGTGAACACTATACAAAATACAAAATAACAAACGTGAAAACCAAGACAGTCCTATCTGGTGCAGAACACAAAGACAGAAGACAACCACCCACAAACCCCAACACAAAACAAGCCACCTAAATATGGTTCCCAATCAGAGACAATGACAAACACCTGCCTCTGATTGAGAACCATATCAGGCATACATAGAAATGGACAAACTAGACACACAACATAGAATTCCCACCCAGCTCACGTCCTGACCAACACTAAAACAAGTAAAACACACAAGAACTATGGTCAGAACGTGACAGTAGGAGCAACAGGTGTTACTGTACAGCTGCAGTATCTTAGTTTGCTCCAGTTACTCACAGCCAGAAAATAATCCTGCAGCAACAGAAAATATGAATTATTATGTGGATTACAATTAATGGAGAAAAAAAAATTCTCGAGATTGATAGATTTTCCGTTAGGGCAACTAAAGTATGACATTTTAAAGTAGAAATTGTAATCATTCAAAACCTTTTGTTTTATCCTGCAACAACAGGATGACCAAATAGCTAGCTACCCACTGGACACACACATCAATTCAACGTCTATTCTATGTTGGTTAAACGTAATTTCCTTGAAATAACGTGGAAACAACGTTGATTCTACCAGTGTGTGCCCAGTGGTTAGTTACCTCAGAGTACATGTCTAGTCCCCTGCTGTTGGAGTGCTCTCTATCGTTGCGGTGTAGTTTGTTGTCATAGTCCTCCACCGCAGGTATATGCAGTCGCATAAGGATGCCTCTCGTGCTTATGGATTATTGGATAAGAAATATTAATTATAGGTTGCTGTGTGTGCGTGTGCGTGTGCGTGTGCGTGTGCGTGTGTGTGTGTGTGTGTGTGTGTGTGTGTGTGTGTGTGTGTGTGTGTGTGCGTATGACAGAGAGGAGGGTGGAGAGAGGCAGCTGCAGACAGACAGACAGACAGACAGACAGACAGACAGACAGACAGACAGACAGACAGACAGACAGACAGACAGACAGACAGACAGACAGACAGACAGACAGACAGACAGACAGACAGACAGACAGACAGACAGACAGACACAGAGGGAGGACGTGGAAGACAGTGGGATATAACATTAGTGATTATATACTGTAGCTAGCTAGCTAAATGTGTTACATCAAGAGGTGTGATAGATAAGAGGGGGTGAGGGAGCAACATTACTCTCGAAAACACCACCCTAGTGTGGCATTGGTTCGGGTTTTCAAAACTACCGGAGTGAGAGGGAGAGAGGAAAGGTGAAGGGAGAGAGAGAAAAGAGAGAGGGGGAGACAAAGGGGTTAGGGAGAGAAAGAGAAAAAGGTGAGGGTAAGATGGACAAAAAATAGATAAATATATTTTATAGCTAGCTAGCTAAGAAAGTTAGCTAAACCGTTAGCTGACATGAGCTAGCAAGTAACTTAGCAACCATCCATACCTTGGAGTCACCGTTATAATAGGTTCTCTCTTTTGGTTCAGTTCGTCATGGTGGAATGTAACTATACACAGATAGGATAACAAAGCAAGTTTAGACTATAGCTATCTAGGTCTAAAAAAATTACTTTCCACAGCTAAAACTAGCTTAGCTAATTAGCTAACTTAAAGAAAATAGCTACAAGGGGCGTGTATGGTTGATACGATTCGAATCCAGTGCACACTCCACAGGTACACCACAGATAGAACAATGAGACAGATATTTCACCGGGTGTATAAATGTGAAGCATCCGGTTGGCGTTTTCACTCACTACCAAATATGGTGGCAAGAGGAAGCCCAGTGCCCGGCAGTGGGAGAAGATGGTGCGAGATGAATTTGGGCCAACATTCTGCAAATTTTCTCAATTAAACATTTGATCTATAGTAGAATCTGTTACGAACAGAATGGACTAAGTTTTGTAGACTACGTTTGCCAAGTTTTTAAAAAATGGCATTGTTTAGAAAGAGTGCAAGAGCGAGTTGAGTTATTGCACACGGGCACTTCACATAGCATGCGTTCCCTAACGGAAATATGCATGCTAGAACATGCCTATACTGTAGGTTTTCACTATCTCATGTTAGGCTCTGTCTATCTCCTTGCTTGTTCTGCCCACTATGATTCATTTGCTCCCATTGGAAATGACAGACTGTGGTCTATGTTGGGTTAGTTATACAGATCTTTGGGTGCAATATCACCCGATAGATCGCTGCATCTCAATAATCTAAACGTGGCTTTCTCTTTTCTTCCCATCTCCTTCATCTGCACTTGATCAATCTAAAAATAGTTACTTGAAAGCAAAATGGTTATATGCACCTTTACAAAATACACATGAAAATGCATTACAAAAATTACTAACAGTAACTGATATTATGCCAAATCTCCTAAAAAGTGTTGATCAAAAGGAAAAATAGACACTATTTAGTTGTGAGGCATTAACAGCTCTCCAGCTCTACAAAGAACATAATGCCCCCAAAGAGTGCTAAATGGGTGTGATTATGAGCTAACATAATGACCAGTCCGGTCCTCTGCCTGGTCCACTGATTGCTTTGAGCCAGCAGTCTGTCTGTCTAATGTGTGGTCAGCTCACCTCAGCTCTGATTGCTTGTGGAACAGGCGGCGTGCGTGTGTGTCACAGGTGGCTGGTGGCACCTTAATTGGGGAGGACATGATCATAGAAATGACTGGAACGGAATGAATGAAATGGTATCAAACACATGATACCACTCCATTCACTCCATTGCAGCCATTATTGTGAGCCGCTCTCCCTTCACCAGCCTCCTCTGTTGTGTTGTGAGTGGGTGTGTCTGAGTGTTTCTGAGTGTGTGTGTGTGTGTGTGTGTGTGTGTGTGTGTGTGTGTGTGTGTGTGTGTGTGTGTGTGTGTGTGTGTGTGTGTGTGTGTGTGTGTGTCAGCCCCTGGGTGTAATAACACTAATGGTCAGGTTGCCTGTCCTGTATGTTGGGACATTCCTGTATGTTGGGACATATCAGAGTGGTGTGGGAGTTCTAATCACTTGACACGGTGTGACAGGAGCACAATTGGAAATCCTAGTTAATCCTAACAGCTCAAAGTGATGGCTCTGCACACACACACACACACACACACACACACACACACACACACACACACACACACACACACACACACACACACACACACACACACACACACACACACACACACACACACACACACACACACACACACACACACGGGCGCACAAAAAAGCACATATGATAACGCACTATAAGAAGGTGTAAAAAAAATGGGCACATACAAATGGGCATACACACATACACAGATACATCAATCTCTCCATCAATCTCCACACACACATACACAGATACATCAATCTCTCCATCAATCTCCACACACACATACACAGATACATCAATCTCTCCATCAATCTCCACACACACATACACAGATACATCAATCTCTCCATCAATCTCCACACACACATACACAGATGCCCTATCTGTGTATGTGTCCATCTCACCCCCTGTCCATCTCTCTCTCTCTCTCTCCACCTGCTGTTGTTTTTCTCTCTGTCTACCATAATTACAGAGGAACAACAGGAGATAGGCCAATAAAAGACACACTGTGCAGCAAGCTGGGATGGAGTATCACACACACTCGCGAGGGAGACGGGGAGCCCACACACAGACACACACACACAGACACACACAGACACACACAGACACACACACACACACACACACACACACACACACACACACACACACACACACACACACACACACACACACACACACACACACACACACACACACCACACACAAACACGCATAGACTCTAGAGGAGAAAGCCAAAGAGAGAGAAAGAGAGAAAAAAAGAAGAAAGAGAAATGTTCTTTCTCATCATTCAACAAGGCCCTAAGACGTTAATGTCCCGGGCTCCCAGTGAAAGACACCACAGATGGTGATGCAACTACTGGCCATTCAATCTGAATGACGTCTGGCTGTTTCAGGAGCCCATGAAAGGCAGCATACACCTGTTTGAATAGAGCCCATCTTATGAGAGAGGGAAAGAAAGAGATAAAGGAGAGTTAAGATAGAATGCAAAAAAAATCCTCTGTGTACAACGTAAAACACCAAATAATGCATGCAGAGCAGAATTAGGCTGATACCTGCTAATTATCAAAATCCAGAAAAGAGACGTTCAATTCTACAACCACCTAAAAGGAAGCGATTCCCAAACCTCCCATAACAAGAGAGAATAACCTAGAGAAGCTAGCTATTCCTGGAACTCTGTTCACAAACAGACCCCACAGAGCCCCAGGGAAGCAACAGCAACACAATTAGACCCAACCAAATCTTGAGAAAACAAAAACATAATTACTTGACACATTGGAAAAGATTTACCCAAAAACAGCAAACATAAATGTTATTTGGCCCTAAACAGAGAGTACACAGTGGAAGAATACCTGACCACTGTGACTGACCCAAAATTAAGGAAAGCTTTGACTATGTACAGACTCAGTGAGCAAAGCTAGGCAGACCTGGCTCTCAAGAGAAGACCAGCTACGTTCACACTAACCACAAAATGAGGTGGAAACTGAGCTGCTGCCAAATGTATGACCTTATTAGAGACACATATTTCCCTCAGATTACACAGACCCACAAAGAATTTGAAAACGTATCCAATTTTGATAAACTCACATGTATATTGGGTGAAATACCAGTGTGCCATCACAGCAGCAAGACTTGTGACCTGTTTCCACAAGAAAAGGGCAACGAGTGAAGGACAAACACCACCGCAAATATACCCCATGTTTATGTTTATGTATTTTCCCTTTTGTGCTTTAACTATTTGCACATCATTACAACACTGTATATAGCTATAATATGACATTTGAAATGTCTCTATTCCTCTGAAACATTTGTGAGTTTAATGTTTACTGTTAATTTTTTATTGTTTATTATCTATCTGTATTTGTGTTATCTACTTCACTTGCTTTGGCAATGTAAATATATGTTTCCCATGCCAATAAAGCCCTTTGAATTTAATTGAGAGAGACCTTCTTTCTTTCATTAGTTTCAGTCAGTGTGTTCTCTGCCCAGTAGAAACCCAGGAGTAATCCAATTATGGGTCTGACATTTGAGAGGGAGATGGTGATATTTGGTTAGTTTCTCTCTTTCGCTCTCTCTCTCTGTGGGAGGGGAACACCTGGGGGTTCAGGTCATTTAGTTGTCACACACACACACACACACACACACACACACACACACACACACACACACACACACACACACACACACACACACACACACACACACACACACACACACACACACACACACAAAAAGCACAGATGATAACGCACCGAAAGAGCCCACAATGACATGTCATTCACACACATGCATCTGTTTCATGCACTTCTGAGAAGAGCAGTGATTCAGTATGGTTAGTGTGCCCTCTTCTGGCTGCTTTTGGCAGTGCATGCATCAGGTCCATTCACTAATCTACTGTACTGATAATCAAGGTAGGTTTATTGGTTGATAATAAATCCAATAACTGCTAACAAAGGCTTGTCAGATTATTTATTGAGCAAATAAACATATAAAAAGAAGGGCTTGTTACTGATCACTGATATGTTTATTACACTGGTTTAGTTGTTACAATGTTCTCACACAGCTTAGTTTACTACATAAATCATGATGACCTATGACCATCACAATCTGAAGACATTGATGGGAGGTGAATTGAAGCATGACCCATGGAGTGGGTTGATCAAATGCTATGAAGTTCTATGTTCCATTAATAACCAATGTCCTACAGATGTGGGATCTTAATTTGATCACCCTGTTGCAGGAGAGCATTAAATGTGTAGTGTGTTTGAGGTTTAAAAGGCTTCTGAATTTGATCATTTCCACTTTGAAAATTCAGAATTGATTTTCACTTACAAAAAATGTATCAACCCCTATAAAAATGTTAATTAATTATGATCCACATAATAATTCACATATCCTGTTGCTGCAGGACTATTTTCCTGCTGTAGCAAACTGGCTCAAATTAAGATCCTACATCTGTACTGATTAATAATTCAGTAGCATGTCATTTCAGCCATTAACCTTCCTCTACAATTACTCATTAAAAAAAATCCATATACAGTACCAGTCAAAAGTGTGGACACACCTACTCATTCAACAGTTTTTCTTTATTTGTACTATTTTCTACATTATAGAATAATAGTGAAGACATCAAAACTATGAAATAACACATATGGAATCATGTAGTAACCAAAAAACTGTTAAACAAATCATAATATATTTTAGATTTGAGATTCTTTAAAGTAGCCACCCTTCGCCTTGATGACAGCTTTGCACACTCTTGGCATTCTCTCAACCAGCTTCATGAGGTAGTCACCTGGAATGCATTTCAATTAACAGGTGTGCCTTGGTAAAAGTTAATTTTGAGAATTTCTTTCCTTCTGCGTTTGAGCCAATCAGTTGTGTTGTGACAAGGTAAGGGTGATATACAGAAGATAGCCCTATTTGGTAAAAGACTAAGTCCATATTATGGCAAGAACAGCTCAAATAAGCAAAGAGAAACAACAGTCCATCATTACTTTAAGACATGAAGGTCAGTTAATACTGAAAATTTCAAGAACTTTGAAAGTTTCTTCAAGTGCAGTCGCAAAAACCATCAAGCGCTATGATGAAACTGGCTCTCATGTGGACCAGGAAAGGAAGACCCAGAGTTACCTCTGCTGCAGAGGATAAGTTCATTAGAGTTAACTGCACCTCAGATTGCAGCCCAAATAAATTATTCACAGAGTTCAAGTAACAGACACATCTCAACATCAACTGTTCAGAGGAGACTGCGTGAATCAGGCCTTCATGGTTGAAATGCTGCAAAGAAACCACTACTAAAGGACACCACTAAGAAGAAGAGACTTGCTTGGGCAATGGACGTTAGACCGGTGGAAATCTGTCCTTTGGTCTGATGAATTAAAATTCGAGATTTTTGGTTCCAACAGCAGTGTCTTTTTGAGACGCAGAGTAGGTGAACGGATGATCTCTGCATGTGTGTTCCCGCCGTGAAGCATGGAGGAGGAGGTGTGATGGTGCTTTGCTGGGGACACTGTCTGTGATGGTTTTTTAAATTCAAGGCAGACTTAACCAGCATGGCTACCACAGCATTTTGCAGTGATACGCCATCCCATCTGGTTTGCGCTTAGTGGAAGTATAATTTTTCCCCCAACAGGACAATGACCCAAAACACACCTCCGGCTGTGTAAGGGCTGTTTGACCAAGAAGGAGAGTGATGGAGTGCTGCATTAGATGACTTGACCTCCACAAACACCCTACCTCAACCCAATTGAGATGGTTTGGGATGAGTTGGACCGCAGAGTGAAGGAAAAGCAGCCAACAAGTGCTCAGCATATGTGGGAACTCCTTCAAGACTGTTGGAAAAGCATTCCAGGTGAAGCTAGTTGAGAGAATGCCAAGAGTGTGCAAAGCTGTCATCAAGGCAAAGGGTGGCTACTTTGAAGAATATAAAATCTAAAATATATTTTGATTTGTTTAACACTTTTTTCTTACTAGATGATTCCATGTGTGTTATGTCATAGTTTTGATGTCTTCACTATTATTCTACAATGTAGAAAATAGTATAAATAAAGAAAAACCCTTGAATGAGTAGGTGTGTCCAAACACTTGACTGATACTGTAAGTATTCCTATAATTTACCACTGTGCAAAGAATAAGGCCTCTCATTGCTAATGTATTCACTAAAACATTAATTAAGTCGTAAAGGAGAGGGGCCATTTCAATAAAACACTGGGGCATATTCTGTAGGGAATAATACGTGGTGTTAAAAAAAGATATTGCTTCATTTTCATTGGGCACCAAATAGATGAAAATGGACTGAAACAGGGAGGGACTACCTGGGACATGTTCAATAAGAAACACTCATTTTCATTTTCTCTTGCAAACTATTCAAAACGCATCCATTTTGTGCCCTAAAGGTAGTTCCACCCCTTGTAGGAACTACAAGTAGGAACAGACAGTGGGCCTGATGTCATAAAAAAACTTAATCAAATTATCTTAATCTATTAAGCTAAAGGTCAAATTAGCATTTTAACTTTTTTTATGATTGGCTGTTAAAGTGATGGATATATATTTTTTTAAATGTATAAAAAAATGTTTTTTATTTCCTGTAGTTTTGGGTGAAATCTGTTGAACACAGTTTTTTATGTCATTTATATTGTTATGGTAATAGAATTTATTTTTGTTTGTTAAATTTAGTCACAAAATGTCTCTATGTACATACAGTATGTCAACCAATCAGCTGAGCAGCCTGACTTGTTTGCACCATTGATTCGAACCATACAATTTTTCAATTCATCATCGATCCAACAATGTTCAGGTCAACAAGAAAGTACATTTCTCTGTTAGCGCCTTATCTAACATCACACACATATTGTCCAGATACTGACAGCTTGCACTTGGTGGACTATAGCAGCATTCTAAAAGAAGAGGCTTCAGATGAGGCAGGTGAACCTGCAGCCATATAATTTCTTCATCATTTATCATGAGATCCTCGCTGAGCTTTACAGGAATATGGCTCTGAATATATACAGCAACACCTCCCCCATAGACATACCTGTCTTATCTATAGATGTCATATCCTTGTATTCCTACTGCTGTATCATCAAAGGTGCTGTCTTAGTGAGTCTCAGAAATGGCTAATATATTAATATTATCTAAGATTAGCAAATCACTAATCTCATAACAAAAACAGATGTATATACCTATCTGCATAGTGCACACTGATTTTAAAGGAAAACTCCACCCAAAAACTATATTTTGGTATTTGTTTCATTAGTCCATTGTTGATATAGTCCCAAAATGATGTGCATGTTAGCAATCAAGTTTTCAAGATATAGAACCACAGAAAAAAACATATATTTCACCGGAAGTATAAATGTGAAGCATTCGCTTGGTGTTTCCACTTGTGAGAGGAAGCCAAGTGGCAGGCACTTGGTGAAGATGGAACAAGATGGATTTTGGCTGACATTCTGCATTCTCATCAATGAAACATTTGATCTAGAATCTGTTATGAACAGAGAGTCCTGTTGTTTAGGAGTGCAAAGGCGATTTGAGTTATTGCGCACATGCACTTCACAGAGTATGCGTTCCCCAACGGAAATATGCAAATATTTGCCAGAATGGCCAATAGGATCTTGCTAGCTTGTGCTTGGCTCTGCCCACCTCCTTGCTTGTTCTGCCCACTATTACTAATGTGTTCCCATTGGAAACGAAAGGATGTGGTCTATCTTGGGTTAGTTATAAAAAATCTTTGATATAACTTTCAAAATACAGAAATACAGCCAGTATGATGCTCTATTTAAAAAAAAAAAGCACAAATCACTGTCATGTTCATTAATGACTCACAGACAGTCGTTGCCGGTCAACCCGAGTTCGCCCGCTTTCTGTCTGGCAGTTTCCGAATGCTTCCGGAGAGTCACCGAACAGAGACCCAGCCCCTCCCGAGTACCATGCCCCTCTGACCCCCCTCCTCGCGTCTACAACGACTCTCTTTTCGGCTCGACTCGGAGGAGGAACCCGGCGGCCGCCCGGCTGTGCGTTTGCATTACCCAAGATGGAGGTTTGCTTATGGCGCTAGCATCTAGGAACGATTCTGTCAGTCCCTGTGTCTCTTGGCCTTCGCTTTTCCGAGGAACAAACTGATTTTTGTCTTCCACCGCATTGGGAATTTAGTTGGGATCGCGGCTGTTGGTGGCCACCATCATGAGCTCTGGGGAAGGAGCTGATGAGACGTCAAAGGACGCAGCCGATATAGCGGCGTTCTTTAAATCTGGTAAGCCCGAAAACGGATCGGGGAGAGCAAAAGAACCGTCCCGTAAAGGCGACATGGGGGTGGGGGGGCATTGTTCCCGATTGAGCACTGTGTTTTCGGTGCAATGGTGGGGTGGGGGAGGTTTCAACTAAACATTCGCCCAGGTGTCCTTACTCGTTTGTAGAAGCGACAATTGATCATAAATGGGTGGCTGTTATGCAGAAATAATGGTGAGAGCTGTCGTGCATTTGTTACACAGTCATTAAAATGTAACTAACCATGTCAACCAGCTATGAGAGCTCGCGACTCCCTTAGCAGCCCAACTCCGTCCAGACACATGCTAAATAATGTTAGCTCGGTTGGCTTTTATAACCGACTCACCCCGAAATTAGCTAGCTATCGTGCTTACATTAGGCATATACAAAGACAATAGCCACATTAGATAGATAGCCAATAGACTTGTGTACTACCATTGACGTTTATAAAAATAGATAAATAACTACATTAGGTGCGAGAGCTATCAAACTAACCGCTAGCTAGCTATGTTCAGAATCAAATATAGCTAGGTCGCTAACTAGGTAACCAAGGGACTGGGAAATCACAAACAGCTCACTGTCAGATTGCTAGCTATAACGTTAGAGACATATTTCATTGAAACAGCTGAACGTTAGTTGATTGTTACCTAAAACGTATGTAACGTGCTAATCGTTTCCGTGCTGTCAAAATAGGAAACAATCGAGCGTGCTATGTAAACAATACCGTGGCATGCATTGCTCTGTCTGAACTATGGCTAGGTTAGCTTGCTACCTAGTTATACGGTTTTCCCTATGACCCAATATGATCATATGATGCATGCATTTGATTTATATTGCAATGCATATCTTAAACAGTTCAGGTAACGTACTATTTGCTAAATTAGTAGTAGTGACTGCACAATGTGTGATTTCATAGTAGATTAAATATGATCATAGCCATTTTCTCGGCTAACGTTAGTCATGCTAGCTAGCTGAGTGAGCTATGAGCAATCATCATTTCTGGATCTATCCTGATCAGTAGATGGATAACAGCTCGCCCGTGGATATTTGACATTCTTCAATTTCTATTCCATTATTCCATTTCTGAATTCTAGACTGAAGGAGATAATTTATGTGCCTTGAATAAGGAGCTCATTTTGGGTTAGTGTTTATCATCTGTGGTGTATTCATTAGTCAGATTCCGTTGCAAAGCGTTGGGTCTGTTGCAAACGTTCTGCAATGGAAACCTTTTACTGTAGGAACCAAGCGGAAAAAACAGAGTAAACTGAACGAAACGGAGAGGGACCTACCTGAATTTGTCCAATAGCAACTGTCATTTGTTGCAAAACGTTTTCTGTTTGGAGTAAATGTTTCCGTTGCAAAAGTTTTTCAACAACAGGTGTTGTGCAACGGTATCCGACATTCTGCCGATTCTGTTGCAAAACGTTTGTTAAACAAGCAGAATGATAAAACGGTGAGGGATGTACCTGAATTTGTCAATTTAAAAACATCATTTTTGTTCTGTTTGCTTCCGTTTGGTTCTTAAACGCTAAACTGTTTCCGTAATGAATACACCCCACGCCTTTTGGGAACTAACACTCGCACTTGACTTTTTTCTACCTTACTGGCTCTGACTTTGCTGATAGCTACATTGAGGAAAATGTACTTACTGTGACAGCTAACGTTAGGTGGATACCCCACCTATCACAATCTTAAGAGGAATGAAATTATACAACAACCATATGCTGAAAATCAAATGGGACTTATCATTATAGCTTGATGATTTCATAGATGGGTTCTATGTATTGGTGCTGCATTATAGGCCTACATGACTACTGTATTGCACTAAACTCCCATTGTAAAACATCTATTACTTAGATCATTTAAAGGGTGGCAATTTGGTTGATGGAAGGGTGACATTAACCCTTTGTGTGTTTGTGCAATGGCTCACTGGTCAGGCTAAACCTCAGTGCGAGGACATGAAGAGAGGAAGGGGGAAGGTAAGGGGTGGCAGGTAGCCTAGTGGTTAGAGCGTTGGGCGAGTAACCGAAAAGTTGCTAGATCGAATCCCCGAGCTGACAAGGTAAAAATCTGTCGTTCTGCCCCTGAACAAGGCAGTTAACCCACTGTTCCTAGGTTGTCATTGTAAATAAGAATTTGTTCTTAACTGACTTGCCTAGTTAAATAAAGGTAAAATACATTTTAAAAAGGAAGCCTTTGACTCCACTCAGTGTGTCTGTAGATAATAGCTCACATGGGAAGTGCTGTATCCTCATTATGACTGTAGTTAGTTCCTCTGTGAAGATGGATCCAGTCTTCCTGCTTTGAGGGAGACATGATAGAAAGTCCCAGTCTACAACCACATCCAATTTTAACCACTAGGCCCCTCAAACTCAACTCTGGACCTCAAAGCCAGTTCCACTGCAGTTTTTCATTGTTCCCCTCTAATTAGGGACTGATTTTAGACATGGGACACCATGTTGGTGAAATTAATTATCAGGTAGAACAGAAAACCAGCAGGCTCCGGACCTCATAGGGTAAGAGTTGAATACCTCTGCACTAGGCTAGCCTAAACCACTTGTCTACCCTAACCTTAACCATTACCCACACCCTACCCCCTATTTCTTTTGAGTTGTAGAAACTTCCTATGGAGATTGGTTAAAATGTTCATTTGTGCTTCCTTCAGCTGTTTGTCTGTCCCAGGTGTTTTGGCGCTCTAGTAGAAGTTGCCCATAGGCACAGATCTAGGATCAGCTTACATTCCCTCAAGCTTTTCCCAACCTTTAGAGGGAAAAACTCAAAGCTGACCTTAGATCAGTGTCTAGTGTCATCTTTTGTGGCTGGATTATTATGGGTAATTATTATGGGGTGTCATTGCGGTATTTTGATACCCCTAGGGAGAGTTCTTGGTAAGCAGCAGAGCTGTGCCCTGTTATCACTGCGGGCAACCAAGCTCTGATTGACAGCTGAGCTCAGGTTGAGTCGTCTGTGTGTGCCTCTGTGTCTGTCTGTGTTTGTATTTGTGTGTGTGGATGCATGCAAATTGTAGCTGGAGAAGATTCAAGCCCTCTCACTCTACAGTCAGCTCTGAAATCATCTCTATAATACACAGCGATACTGGCATCAACACTACAGGAACAGAGATAGTTCAAGCGAAGTGAAACAAGGAACTGTGTGTACTATTACGACGTCCTCATCTGAATTCATAATATAGTCTGAGTTATACAAAACATTAGGAACAGCTTCCTAATATTGAGTTGCATCTACGTCGGGGCATGGACTCTACAAGGTGTTGAAAGCGTTCCTCAGGGATGCTGGCCCATGTTGACTCCATTGCTTCCCACAGTTGTCAAGTTGGTTGGATGTCCTTTGGGTGGTGGACCATTCTTGACACACATGTGAAACGGTTGAGTGTGAAAAACCCAGCAGCGTTGCAGTTCTTGACACAAACTGGTGCGCCTGGCACCTACTACCATACCCCGTTTAAAGGCACTGAAATCTTTTGTCTTGTTGGCCATTCAGCCTCTGAATGACACACATACACAATCCATGTCTCAAGGCTTAAACATCCTTATTTAACCTGTCTCCTCCCCTTCATCTCTAGACTGATTTGAAGTGGATTTAACAAGTGACATCAATGAGGGATCATATTTTTTTTCACCTGGTCAGTCTATGTCATGGAAAGAGCAGGTGTTCTTAATGTTTTGTATACTCAGTGTACAGTAGGCCTACTCAAGCCTTCTCACTACAGGTCCAGAGTTGCCCATCCCTGCTGCAGACTATATAGACCAAGGCTATAGTTTGCGATGGGTTAGTTGGGGTGTCACATTGCTAGGTCCCTCCCCTTTTGTTTTTCCTTTGACTTCCTCCCTGTTTAACACCTCCTGGTGGTGTTCCAACATGTACAGGTTTAAGACCTGCCTGCTTAGTAGTGCCTAGCCATCGGGTATGTTTTTATCCTCATTCTCCCTCTCTCTGTCATGTCTTCCCTTTGTTTGTCTCGTTCTGTCTCGTTCTTGTTCTCTCTCTCATTTCTGTCTCTAACTCTGTCTCACTCTCTCGTTTCTGACGTTGTGAGGATCCAGCCTTACGTGTTAAAAGCACTCAACCGTCCCAGACTTTTGTTTATGATCGTTGTACAAGAATGCGTAAAGGAAAATAGTTATCGTTGATCTGTGAATGGATGAGCTCACACACTCACTTACCTTTACGCTGAGCTATTGGAGCAGAGCTGTAACTAGGACCATGAGATGTCTCTCACTACATAACATGGCTATTGACAGGACGACTATAATAAAATATGACGAACAAAAGTGACATATAATTCACCTTTATTGTATTTAGCCTATGACACAACTATAACATGGTAATAACATTATACTAACACGATGAGAGCATAACTACATAACTATAAGGAACTGCATCTCTCTTCTCCCAGCATGAGAGACTGAGCCAGAGCTCAAATTCTCCCCAGGCCCCCAAGCCCACACCAGAGAAATGAGTGAAAGAAAGTGGGACGACCTCTTTTTGGTGAGAGAAAGAAGGTCTGTGTGTGTCGTGTGTGTGTGTGCGATGCCAATTTAGAAGACTGCAAAATTCACACTAACTACCACAAACGAATCACTTGAATAATGCTACACGGAATTGAATTTATTGATTGGTTGCTTAAATGATTGATATAGATTAATGAACAGAGGACTTGAAATACATTGACACCTGCTGGGATGGTAATAGCCTCTGTTTCTCTCTGCTTAATCAGGACTGTACACACCCTACATATGACTACACTATCACACCTTATCAGTTGACCTGCTTCCTTATCTTGTTGCAGGGTGGTGACGTAATTGCGTGTCTGTGTTAATGTCTGTAAGGGAGGTCAGTACAGCTGCAGTGGTCCACACGGTAATGTGCAGTACAGGTATGAGGCAGACATCAGTTATACCATGGGAACAGACTATCGCCACATACACACACAGTCCTTGTTCTGTGAAAGTGTAGCCTGTGTGTGTTTTCTCTTTGATATCAGCATTGGGATAAACACAGGAAACATCTCTCTTTATTACTTTGACATTTCGTCTCTCGCTCTCCTTTCACTCTCTAATTTTTCTCTGCCACTCTCGCTGCCTCAGCGGGTCGGGCTGACAATCAATATCACACATCCCTCTTTGTGTGTGTGTTTGTGTGTGTGCTTGCTTGCGAGCATTAGTGTGATTTACGAGTTTGTGCGTGTGTGTTAAAGGCGGCAGGTAGCCTAGCGATTAAGAGCGT
Source organism: Salvelinus namaycush (assembly GCF_016432855.1). Classification (NCBI taxonomy): domain Eukaryota; kingdom Metazoa; phylum Chordata; class Actinopteri; order Salmoniformes; family Salmonidae; genus Salvelinus; species Salvelinus namaycush. Next base: position 17,007,782 of record NC_052333.1, on the reverse strand, counting down.
TGGGCCACAAACCAAAAGGTTGCTGGTTCGAATCCCGAGCTGACTGTGAAAAATATGTCGATTTGCCCTTGAGCAAGGCACTTAACCTTAATTGCTCCTGTAAGTGGCTCTGGATAAGAGTGTCCACTAAAATGTAAGTATTAAATATAACTGTGTGGCATCTCAAGGCTGTAATCCCAGGGAATGGTTAG
>NC_052333.1:16955091-17002591 GCF_016432855.1 Salvelinus namaycush | reverse complement strand
GAGATGGAGAGATTCAGCTGGCACACACACATTCTGGGGAAAACAGGATGATCAGAGGGAGAGAGAAGGAATAGGGGAGAAAAGAGAGTTAGAAGAGAGCGAGGGACAAGCAGGGAAAAGAGAGAGAGAGAGAGGTGGCTAGACAGATGGCAAGAAAGACAGATTTGAAATCTATTATCAATGCTGGTCACTAGCTACAGGGCTATTTTTGAAAGTGTGTGTGTGTCAGCTGTACCCACAGTGAGGGCATTGTTAGAGTGCCGCAGCTGTGGCTGATCAGCCTGGCCATCAGCCAATAAGATCGCCCCCTCAGTCTCCGGAACCAATAGGATCACCCCTTCTGTTTTAGCGACCAATCAAAATCTTCTCAGTGGGGCAACAAGACGAAGATAGGGAGAGAGAGAAAGAAAAAGAGAGTGTGAGAGTGCATTGCGTCTAGTAAATAATTACTAGCAACAATCTGGTCGATGAACAAGTAGAGAGAACGGTGGAGGGAGAGGGGGAAGGAGAAATGTGTTCTGAAGCCCTGAGGAAACTGAACATTAAGAGAGAGAAAGAGACCACGAGGGAGAGGGGGAAGGAAGGAGAAATTAGTTCTGATGCCCTGAGGAACCTGAACATTAAGAGAGAGAAAGAGACCACGAGGGAGAGGGGGAAGGAAGGAGAAATACAATAGTGAGACAGGCAATAGTGATGCGAGGGTTGACTCATAATGGGGCTATAGCTGCGGGGTGGGCGGGTTTAGGGTCATTAAATATTGTGTGGATGAAGGGCGGGTTTAACAAAGAGAAAACAATACCTTAAAAAATCCATAATTGGATCATTCTTGTGCAATTTATCTATAGGCTAAATTTAGCCTAAAATAATGAAAGGAAACCCTATCTGGGATTAGTGCGTTAGCCTAAATGTTAAGGCCTAAAGGTATGGGTGCCAAATAGCCTACAGACCAATCACCAAATCAGGGCTGGTGTTATGGGCGGGCCTTAAGGGGGCCTGGCCCGCCCTACCGTACCTCCTTGCCCGTCCAAATAAAATATTGAAATATTTATAATTTATTTGACAGAGACGCGGGCAAACAGAAAGACGCATACATTTCAGGTAAAGCATCCGAGCAAGCGAAACAGCACCTCTTTGTCTCAGGATGTGTAGACCATGTATCTGATGCTGTCTGGACCAAAAGAGTATGGCATGTCATACTATGTCTGGCCAGACAGCATCAGATACATGGACTTCATATAGAGGGGCGCTGTTTCGCTCGCTCTGATACTTTCTCTGGTTTCAGCAGAGAGGAAGAGGCGAAGCGAGAGGGCTCACTCTCGCCTAATTCTGTCCAGTATAAACCCAATGCGTTTCTATGGGAATAATATGCAGACCTAAGCTTGTCGCCTGCCTTCCCGCCTTTGGGACAGACTCCCACTGTTAGGGTGGAGACATGAGAACTCGTCATTATATAATGATCTCTGGTTTCAGCTTCTTATGAATTGGAAAGGAATGTTGGCCGGTGCACAGTTGGAATGCTGCATTTCCTTAAAGTAAATTGATGTTTTGCCAAAATGTTATAATTACTCCTGTCTAAATAAAATCATTAAAATACTTCACCGGGGAGCATGACTTAGCCATAGAGGATCATTAGCTTCTTTAAAAAAATGTTTTTACTGTGGATTGTTTCAAATCACCAGTGTGTTTGGGAAGCCAGCGATTTGGGTAGTGGCAATAGGTCTAGCTGATTTGAGTTGCGGCTGTCAGTGAAATGCATGTGTGAAGATGTGTCTTGAGTATAGTTAAACATATTGCATCAAGAAGAAGGGCAGGGGTGTGTGGCGAAGATGGTGCGTCTCTCTCCAGAATGCATCCATCTGTAGGAAAGTGCCCATTGTCTTAACTGACCACTTACACCACTCATTTCTTCTTCACCTCACACAAGTCAACAAAGTATGTTTTTTAACATCCATTGCGAATGATAGTTCCTCAGTATTTGAACAATCTTTCCAACATTCCTGGCCTTCACCAAGCCGTGTGAAAGCTCAAAATATCATGATCTGATGATCCCATATATTCAATGGAAACGTAATATAAAAATAGCTTTCTGTCCTGAGCTCACTGGGCAGGAAACTCTGAGGACACAATAGGCTAGTTGATACAATGTTGCAAGTTCGCTAGCAGTCTGGCTGGACCGAGTGATGATTTTATTCAATGTTGCACTTCACTAGTGTAACGGATGTGAAATGGCTAGCTAGTTAGCGGCTAGTAGCGTTTCAATCAGTTACGTCACTTGCTCTGAAACCTAGATGTGGTGTTGCCCCTTGCTCTGCAAGGGCCGCGGCTTTTGTGGAGCGATGGGTAACGATGCTTCGTGGGTGACTGTTGTTGATGTGTGCAGAGGGTCCCTGGTTCGCGCCCGAGGTCGGGGCGAGGGGACGGTTTAAAGTTATACTGTTACACTAGCAATAGCTCAAGTCGAGACAGATAGAAAGTGAGGCAGACAGGCGGAGTAGATCGATGAATGTGATTGAAAGAACCAACATTTTCATCAGGATATTTTCTACTGTTTGTATTTGTCGGCTTTAGGCATATGTATTTTACTTAGTTATAGGACTTCTTAGGGAAAGACGTCCCGTCAACGGGACAGTTCATGCAGCGCCTTGTGTCATGATCGCCTTGCAGCGCCTTGTGTCACGATCGCAGATTTTAGAGAAACAACAAATGTCAGTACATATAAGTGTCTTATATTATAGTTAGAAAAGCCAAGGCTAGCTTTTTCAAGCAGAAATTTGCTTCCTGCAACACAAACTCAAAAAAGTTCTGGGACACTGTAAAGTCAATGGAGAATAAGAACACATCCTCCCAGCTGCCCACTGCACTAAGGATAGGAAACACTGTCACCACCAATAAATCCACTATAATTGAGAATTTCAATAAGCATTTTTCTACGGCTGGCCATGCTTTCCACCTGGCTACCCCTACCCCGGTCAACAGCACTGCACCCCCCGCAGCTACTCGCCCAAGCCTTCCCCATTTCTCCTCCCAAATCCAGTCAGCTGATGTTCTGAAAGAGCTGCAAAATCTGGACCCCTACAAATCAGCCAGGCTAGATAATCTGGACCCTTTCTTTCTAAAATTATCTGCTGAAATTGTTGCCACCCCTATTACTAGCCTGTTCAACCTCTCTTTCGTGTCGCTTGAGATTCCCAAAGATTGGAAAGCAGCTGCGGTCATCCCCCAAAGGGGGGGATACTCTTGACCCAAACTGCTACAGACCTACAGTGGGGAGAACAAGTATTTGATACACTGCCGATTTTGCAGGTTTTCCTACTTACAAAGCATGTAGAGGTCTGTAATTTTTATCATAGGTACACTTCAACTGTGAGAGACGGAATCTAAAACAAAAATCCAAACCTGCAGAATCGGCAGTGTATCAAATACTTGTTCTCCCCACTGTATATCTATCCTACCCTGCCTTTCTAAGGTCTTCGAAAGCCAAGTCAACAAACAGATTACCGACCATTTCGAATCCCACCATACCTTCTCCGCTATGCAATCTGGTTTCAGAGCTGGTCATGGGTGCACCTCAGCCACGCTCAAGGTCCTAAACGGCCATCGATAAGAGACATTACTGTGCAGCCGTATTCATCGACCTTGCCAAGGCTTTCGACTCTGTCAATCACCACATTCTTATCGGCAGACTCAACAGCCTTGGTTTCTCAAATGATTGCCTCGCCTGGTTCACCAACCACTTCTCTGATAGAGTTCAGTGTGTCAAATCGGAGGGTCTGTTGTCCGGACCTCTGGCAGTCTCTATGGGGGTGCCACAGGGTTTAATTCTCGGGCCGACTCTCTTCTCTGTGTACATCAATGATGTCGCTCTTGCTGCTGGTGATTCTCTGATCCACCTCTATGCAGACGACACCATTCTGTATACCTCTGGCCCTTCTTTGTTAACTAACCTCCAGACGAGCTTCAATGCCATACAACACTCCTTCCGTGGCTTCCAACTGCTCTTAAATGCAAGTAAAACTAAATGCATGCTCTTCAAACGCTGCCCGCACCTGCCCTGCCATCCAGCATCACTACTCTGGACGGTTCTGACTTAGAGTATGTGGACAACTACAAATACCTAGGTGTCTGGTTAGACTGTAAACTCTCCTTCTAGACTCACATTAAGCATCTCCAATCCAAAATTAAATCTAGAATCGGCTTCCTATTTCGCAACGAAGCATCCTTCACTCATGCTGCCAAACATACCCTCGTAAAACTGACCATCCTACCGATCCTCGACTTCGGCAATGTCATTAACAAAATAGCCTCCAATACTCTACTCAACAAATTGGATGCAGTCTATCACAGTGCCATCCGTTTTGTCACCAAAACTCCATATTCTACCCACCATTGCGACCTACCCACCATTGCGGTCATCTACAAGTTTCTGCTAGTTAAGCCCCGCCTTATCTCAGCTCATGGTCGCTATGGTCGCCATAGCACACACTCCAGCTCACTGGTCGCTGTAGCACGCACTCCAGCAGGTATGTCACTGGTCACCTCCAAAGCCAATTCTTCATTTGGCCGCCTTTCCTTCCAATTCTCTGCTGCCAATGACTGGAACGAACTGCAAAAATCACTGAAGCTGGAGACTCATATCTCCCTCATTAGCTTTAAGCACCAGCTGTCAGAGCAGCTCACAGATCACTGCACCTGTGCATAGCCCATCTGTAAATAGCCCATCCAACTACCTCATCCCCATACTGTATTTATTTATTTATCTTGCTCCTTTGCACCCCAGTATCTTTATTTGCACATTCAGATATATATACACTGCACATCTACCATTCCAGTGTTTCATTGCTATATTGTAACTACTTCGCCACCATGGCCTATTTATTGCCTTACCTTCCTTATCCTACCTCATTTGCACACACTGTATATAGACTTTTTCTACTGTATTATTGACTGCATGTTTATTTATTCCATGTGTAACTCTGTGTTGTTGTATGGGTCAAACTGCTTTGCTTTTTCTTGGCCAGGTCGCAGTTGCAAATGAGAACTTGTTCTCAACTAGCCTACCTGGTTAAATAAAGGTGAAATTAAAAAAATATATATATATTTTTTGAATCAGCTGTGTATTGCTAGGGCTAAAACCAAAACGTGCACCCAGGGAAGGCCCCGGGACCGAGCTTGGGAAACCCTGTTCTTGAGCAACATATAATGCCAGAAGAGAAGCTGCATGTATCTAATTATAGACAAGTTAAAGTATTCATACCCCTTAACTTTTTCCACATTTTGTTACGTTACAGCCTCATTCTAAAATTGATTAAATACTTTTTTCCTTCATCAATCTACACAAAATACACAATAATGACAAAGCAAAAAACAGGTTTTTAGAAATGTTAGCAAATGTAAAAACAGAAAATACATTTACATAAGTATTCAGACCCTTTACTCAGTACTTTGTTTAAGTACCTTTTGGCAACGATTACTGCCTCGAGTCTTCTTGGGTATGATGTTACAAGCTTGGCACACCTGTATTTGGTGAGTTTCTCCCATTCTTCTCTGCAGATCCTCTCAAGCTCTTTCAGGTTTGATGGGGAGCATCGCTGCACAGCTATTTTCATGTCTCTACAGAGATGACTTCGGTGTTTCCTCTGACACATTGGTGCGGCTGGCTTCCGGGTTAAGCGTGTGGGTGTTAAGAAACGTGGTTTGGCGGGTCATGTTACCGAGGACGCATTACTCAACCTTCACCTCCCGAGCCCGTTGGGGAGTTGCAGCGATGAGACAAGATCAAAAATTGGGGAGAAAAATGGGGTAAAATCAAAAAACAGATACCGGTGCCCTTCCTAACTCAGTTGCCGGAGGTGAAGGAAACCGCTCAGGGATTTCACCACGAGTACCACTATTCATATTTTCAAACATGGTGGTGACTTAAATCGGAATGAAAATCTATGGAAAGATTTAGGTCTTAAGTTGAAAATGGCTGTCTAGCAATGATCATCAACCAACTTGAAGAATATTTAAAAGAGTATTGGGCAAATATTTTACAATCCAGCTGTGCAAAGCTCTTAGGGACTTACCCAGAAAATCTCTGCCAAAGGTGATTCTGACATGTATTTACTCAGGGGGTTGAATACTTATGTAATCAAGATGTATTAGTGTTTTATTTTCCATTCATTTAAAAAAAAAAAAAAAAAAAATCCCCCCACTTTAACATTACAGATTATTTTGTGTAGATCGTTGACAAAAAAATTACAATTCAATCCATTTTAATCACACTTTTTAACACAACAAAATTTGTAAAAAGTCTAGGGGTGTGAATACTTTTGAGGCACTATAAATCTGGCAAAAAAGATCCTGCACCGTCAAAATCATTCCACTGTCTTTGACTGTAGCCTAGAGTGCATTTTCTATACTGAAAAAAATATATAAAAGCAACAAGTAACATAAAATTCTCTGGCAACAGCTCTGGTGGACATTCCTACAGTCAGCATGCCAATTGCTCACTCCTTCAAAACTTGAGACATCTGTGGCATTGTGTTTTGTGACAAAACTTCACATTTTAGAGTGGCCTTTTATTGTCCTCAGCACAAGGTGCACCTGTGTAATGGAGCATTTATGGAATCTTATATTTCAGCTCATGAAACATGGGACCAGCACGTTACCTGTTGCGTTTATCTTTTTGTTCAGTGTATATATTAGCGGGTTAGGGTCGGGTGTAGGCCTCAGATTTTCACTTTATTTTCACTTTACAGTCGTTCGGTTGCGGATGGGTTATTAGCATTTGTGGGTGGGTGTGGGTAAACAAACAGCTGACCCGCGCACCACTAACCCATAAGTAAAGAAAGGGGAAAAAGAGGGAAGGAGCGAGAAAGCCAGAACGAGCTCAGTGTAGAGAGCGAGCAAGGTGGAGATAAATGACACCGTATGACACTGATGGCATCTCTATTGACAATCCTCTTTGTCTCTGTCAGGACGTAGTGACACCTGCATCTATCACACACACATTAACCTGACACACACACAGATTCACATCCCAGACCCCCCCCCCCCCCTTTCTCACAAACTGTCTGTCAGTAATGTGTAGTGTGAGTTAACTTGGAAAATGCCATGTTTATATGATCGTGTTTTATCATTAGGAGCCCTTACTTATCTCTCTTTCTATGTCCTGCTCTGGAGAATGGGCATCAGCTTTTGGGAATCCTAGGAATTCCAATACAGCCCTCCAACACTAACCCCAGTTGGAGAATGCCAGTGATGCAATGTATGTGGGCACGCCCCTATGCTATCCCAAACCTAACATTACCCAAACCGGCCTGACCCATTCTCTCTGTCTGGCCCCTCATAGAGGCCCCTTTAACAGTTGGTTTCAGATCAGTTTTCATGAGTTTAATTCTGACCGTAACCATTATGTGAATAGCACTTTAACAGGCTATGGATCAGCTTATTATATCAACATGTGTGCTGTAGGGTTAGTTTGTTTGTGTGTGTGTGTGCTGGTATGAAGGCAACTTCTGTCCTTCCTCTGCTTTCCCTTTCCATCTGTCTTTGTCCTGGTCCGTGGCACATACTGACTGACACACACACATTTCTCATCTGTGTGTTGCGTAAATTTCCTCTGCGGCTGCAAGGAACTAATGCTCACTTGACCTATTGGAGCCTTCCTTAGTATGCAGCCTTTAATGTGTGTGTGTGTGTGTGTGTGTGTGTGTGTGTGTGTGTGTGTGTGTGTGTGTGTGTGTGTGTGTGTGTGTGTGTGTGTGTGTGTGTGTGTGTGTCCTACATAGAGAGAGACAGATTACGTAGGCTTTCACATACAGCAGAGATTGATTTGGTCTTTCCTTATTTGCGCTGAAATGAAACACACACACACACACACACACACACACACAGGCCTTGTTCTGATGTTGACTGTTTAACACAATGCCATGATCCTCATTCTCAGGATGAACGATGTACGGAATGGTCAAGTTCAGTAACAAGGACACACACACTGTCAACAGGATTATTTGACCTGTTGTCCCTTGGTCACGTAGATATGACAGTTTCCCTAGATGCCAGACATAGATTGAAGAGATCTACAGCTACTCTATCATGTGACCTGCTGGGCTCTGAGTAACTCCTCACCCCAATAACCTCCTCATACTCCCTCATACTCCCTCTATCCTTCCTATCTCTCCTTCTCTCTCTACTTCTCTCTCCTTCACTACTGCCTGTCTGCCTGTCTGCCTGCCTGTCTGTCTGTCTGTCTGTCTGTCTGTCTGTCTGTCTGTCTGTCTGTCTGTCCGTCCGTCCGTCCGTCCGTCCGTCCGTCCGTCCGTCTCACCATGGAATGTTTCAGGGGGTTTTTGAACCGCTCCTCACATTTTTGAAGAAGCTTCTCTCTAATCCCCCCCCCCCCCCCCCCCCCACACACACACAGTCACACATACACACAGAGTGCAGCGCTGGCACATTTAGGGGTCCACATTCAAGGTAGGTGTGTGTGTGTGTGTCTGACCACTGTCAGGATTACTTCATATGCCCCCCATTCTCTTATCCCTCTCACTGACACACACACACACACACACACACTGAGGGAGTTAAGACGTGAGATTAAGAACAGTCTGGGTAGAAGCCTGTTCCTCTCCTAAACCCACACAGGACAGCAGTTCACACAGGAGGGGCTGCAAGCTACTTAGCTTAGCATACATTAGCCTAGCTTAGCACCACTTCTTAAAAGCAATACACTTTTTTTGTTTTATCCCCAAAAAGTGTCTCTTAGCCTAATTTAGCTAGCGTAGCATTGTGGGTCTAATGCTAGTTTCTCACAATGCAATGAGTATTTTTTTTGTCATGTAGCTTAGCTGGGGGTGTTTTGTTAGCAGAGGACGTAGTTCCTCATGTTCCCTGGCCGGTTGGAGTAGCAGACTTTGGAATACTGGGAATATACAGTACCATGCAGATGTGTTGGTACTGGGGGAGGATAACATCATCACTGATGACCAATCACGTGTGGCAGTATGCTCAGACAGGCTCCGCCCTCATCCAGCTGACAGGTATGCTGTTGATGCCGATTGGTGCTAAACTTTTTGGATGCATCTGAAATGGAAAAGTCTAAATCGCATCCTTGAGACTACCACCTCTGACGTAACCCATTGAAGTTTAAATTGATAACAGTTAAGGTAAGGGTTAAGGTTAGGTTTAGGTAAGGCTACTGGTTAAGGTTTGGGTTAGGAGTTAGGATTTAGGGTGGGGACGTTCGAATGTTCCCACTTAGCACCTACCCGTCTGAAATGGCAACAGGTTCCTTTTAAATAAAATAAAATGGTATTTGTCACATGCTTCGTAAACAACAGGTGTGGACTAACGGTGAAATACTTTCTTACGGGCCCCTCCCAACAATGCAGAGAGAATGAAAATAGATAAAATAATAGAAAAGTAATAATTGATACACAATGAGTATACGTGTGTGTGTGTGTGTGTGGTGTGTGTAGTTGAAGTCGGAAGTTTACATACACCTTAGCCAAATACATTTAAACTCAGTTTTTCACAAGTCCTGACATTTAATCCTAGTAAAAATTCCCTGTCTTAGGTCAGTTAGGATCACCACTTTATTTTAAGAATGTGAAATTTATTTCAGCTTTTATTTCTTTCATCACAGTCCCAGTGGGTCAGAAGTTTACATACACTCAATTAGTATTTGGTAGCATTGCTTTTAAATTGTTTAACTTGGGTCAAACGTTTCGGGTAGCCTTCCAAAAGCTTCCCACAATAAGTTGGGTGAATTTTGGCCCATTCATCCTGACAGAGCTGGTGTAACTGAGTCAGGTTTGTAGGCCTCCTTGCTCGCACACGCTTTCTCAGTTTTGCCCACAAATGTTCTATAGGATTGAGGTCAGGGCTTTGTGATGGCCACTCCAATACCTTGACTTTGTTGTCCTTAAGCCATTTTGCAACAACTTTGTAAGTATGCTTGGGGTGATTGTCCATTTGGAAGACCCATTTGCGACCAAGCTTTGACTTCCTGACTGATGTTTTGAGATGTTGCTTCAATATATCCACCTAATTTTCCTGCCTCATGATGCCATCTATTTTGTGAAGTGCCCCAGTTCCTCCTGCAGCAAAGCACCCCCAAACATGACGCTGCCACCCCCGTAATTCACGGTTGAGATGGTGTTCTTCGGCTTGCAAGCCTCCCCCATTTTCTTCCAAACATAACGATGGTCATTATGGCCAAACAGTTCTATTTTTGTTTCATCAGACCAGAGGATATTTCTCCAAAAAGTACGATCTTTGTCCTCATGTGCAGTTGCAAACCGTAGTCTGGCTTTTTTATGGCGGTTTTGGAGCAGTGACTTCTTCCTTGCTGAGCGGCCTTTCAAGTTATGTCGATATAGGACTCGTTTTACTGTGGATATAGATACTTTTGTACCTGTTTCCTCCAGCATCTTCACAAGGTACTTTGCTGTTGTTCTGGGAATGATTTACGCTTTTCACACCAAAGTACGTTCATCTCTAGGAGACAGAACGCGTCTCTTTCCTGAGCGGTATGACGGCTGCGTGGTCCCATGGTGTTTATACTTGCGTACTATTGTTTGTACAGATGAACGTGGTACCTTCAGGCATTTGGAAATTTCTCCCAAGGATTAACCAAACTTGTGGAGGTCTTGGCTGATTTCTTTTGATTTTACCATAATGTCAAGCAAAGAGGCACTGAGTTTGAAGGTAGGCCTTGAAATACATCAACAGGTACTCCACCAATTGACTCAAATGATGTCAATTAGCCTATCAGAAGCTTCTTAAAGCCATGCCATAATTTTATGGAATTTTCCAAGCTGTTTAAAGGCACAGTCAACTTAGTGTATGTTAACTTCTGACCCACTGGAATAATCTGTGAAAATAAGTGAAATAATCTGTCTGTAAACTATTGTTGCAAAAATGACTTGTGTCATGCACAAAGTAGATGTCCTAACCGACTTGCCAAAACTATAGTTTGTTAACAAGAAATGTGTGGAGTAGTTGAAAAATGAGTTTTAATGACTCCAACCTAAGTGTATGTAAACTTCCGACTTCAACTGTGTGTGTGTGTGTGTGTATATATATATGTGTGTATATATGTATATCTATCTTATCTACTGTACTGTACAGTACCAGTCAAAGGTTTGGACACACCTACTTTTCAGGGTTTTTCTTCATTTTCACAATTTTCTACATTGTAGAATAATAGTAAAGACATCAAAACTATGAAATAACACATATGGAATCATCTAGTAACCAAAAAAGTGTCAAACAAATCAAAATATACTTTAGATTTGAGATTCTTCAAAGTAGCCACCCTTTGCCTTGGTGACAGCTTTGCACACGCTTGGCATTCTCTCAACCAGCTTCATGAGGTCACCTGGAATGCATTTCAATTAACATGGGTGCCTTGTTAAACGTTCATTTGTGGAATTTCTTTCCTTCTTAATTAATGCGTTTGAGACAATCTGTTGTGTTGTGACGTGGGAGTGATGGTATACAGAATTTGGTAAAATACCCTGTCCATATTATGGCAAGAACAGCTTAAATAAGCAAAGAGAATCGACAGTCCATCATTACTTTAAGACATGAAGGTCAGTCAATCCGTAAAATGTCAGGAAATGTGAAAGTTTCATCAGGTGCAGTTGCAAAAACCACCAAGCACAATGATGAAACTGTCTCATGAGGACCGCTACCGGAAAGGAAGACCTAGAGTTACCTCTAGTAAGAAGACACTTGCTTGGGCCAAGAAACACGAGCAATGGACATTAGACTGGTGGAAATCTGTCCTTTGGTCCAAATTTGAGATTTTTGGTTCCAACCACCGTGCCTTTGTGAGCCGCAGAGTAGGTGAACGGATGATCTCCACATGTGTAGTTCCTACCGTAAAGCATGGAGGAGGATGTGTGATGGTGTGGGGTGCTTTGCTGGTGACACTGTCATTGATTTATTTAGAATTCAAGGCACACTTAACCAGCATGGCTACCACAGCATTTTGCAGCGATACACCATCCCATCTGGTTTGCGCTTAGTAGGACTATCATTTGTTTTTCAACAGGACAATGACCTAACAAACCTCCAGCCTGTGTAAGGGCTATTTGACCAAGAAGGAGAGCGATGGAGTGCTGTATCAGATGACCTGGCCTCCACATTCACCCGACCTTAACCAAATTGAGATGGTTTGGGATAAGTTGGACCGCAGAGTGAAGGAAAAGCAGCCAACAAGTGCTCAGCATATGTGGGAGCTCCTTCAAGACTGTTGAAAAGCATTCCAGGTGAAGCTGGTTGAGAGAATGCCAAGCGTGTGCAATGCTGTCATCAAGGCAAAGGGTGGCTACTTTGAAGAATATAAAATATATTTAGATTTCTTTAACACTTTTTTGGTTACTGCATGATTCCATATGTGTTATTTCATAGTTTTTATGTCGTCACTTATTCTACAATGTAGAAAATAGCAAAAATAAAGAAAAACCCTTGAATGAGTAGGTGTGCCCAAACTTTTGACTCGTACTGTATATGTTTTAGTGCACCCCATGGTACTCTGACCAAACATAATGCATTATATAGGAAATAAGAGCCATTTCAGATTCACCCTTTGATCAGGAGAGGAAGTCTCTTTTAGAGTATTGCGATGCACTATTGCAGTCTCACCTCTTTGGTTTTGAATGGTAAAGTAAAGGTTAAAGACGGCCACTTTTTCAAAACTGAAGTGTGAATAAGGTAGGGAGAGAGAGGACAGAGAGGGGAAAAGAATGACCATCCCTCCGTCCTTGTCCGTCTGCTGTGGTTGAGTCAGGGTGGCATCATCGTCTGCAGCGGCATTGCAGGGTTTTTACTTTCTTTCATTCTTTCTTTTCTCCTTCACTATTTCATTTTATTTGCTCGTACATCCTGGCTATCACTTCTCAGCTGCTTTCATCAGTCCTCAACTCTCTCTCATTCTGTTTTCTCTCTATATATGTACATCTGTCTCTTTCTATCTCTCTCTTTGTTGCCCTTTGTATCAGATATTGTCTGTGTGTGTGCAGTTGTTACGGCGATCCTATGGATTCTGTCCGGTGTCCAGCTGGTCACATAAGTTGTGTAAAGATGTGTGCGAGAAACACAGTAGTATGCGTTGTGTCTGTGTGTGCACGGTATTTAAAGCAATTAGCTGTTTTATTTCCTAATCCTCAAAATGCACAGGGGGATTATCGACCCAATGACCTGTACACACACACACACTCACTCACTCACTCACTCACTCACTCACTCACTCACTCACTCACTCACTCACTCACTCACACACACACACACACACACACACACACACACACACACACACACACACACACACACACACACACACACACACACACACACACACACACACACACACACACACACACACACACACACACCCCCTCTCCCTCCCCCTGACTGACTGAGCATGGTTATGGGAGTGTAGAAAGTGTTCCAGAAGCTCACCACAGGGGCAGCTAAATATAGAGGAGCTCAGGTCATAACACACTAGAAATAACACTGGAATTATTATGGAATACAGAGCAGGGCCAAGGAACACACACACACACACACACACACACACACACACACACACACACACACACACACCGTTGGAAAGACGGTCTGGAGCACAGTGACACATACACACACATACTTCTTCTTCCTACAGGCAGACTATTAGGAGCCTGTTCGAGTCTGGTCGCAAGTCTCCCATCTTATGTGTGTGTGTGTTTTATAATTGAGTACTGGAGGGCTAGAGCTCTGAGGAACTATACAGTAACAGTTTAGTGAATTCGCAGAGAACCACAAGGCTTTCACTGCAAAACATTATCATCTCCACTACCTACTACACACACACACACACACACACACACACACACACACACACACACACACACACACACACACACACACACACACACAGCTGACGTGTGTTTGTTCCATGATCTCCTGATCGATCCATCCCTAAATCTCATATTTAAAATGACAAAATGACTGTGTTATTATTATGATAAGACCAGTGGAGGCTGCTGAGGGGTGGACAGCTCATAATAATGGCTGGAATGAGACAAATGGAATGGCATCAAACACATAGAAACCATGTGTTTGATACCATTCCACTAATTCCACTCCAGCCATTACCACGAGCCCGTCCTCCCCAATTAAGGTGCCACCAACCTCCCGTGGATAAGACAGCTGCCATGATCGGCACATTTCTCTGATGAGTGAAGGATATAGGCTTTTATCACCCTTTCGTTGGACGTCTGTAAATGATCCAAAATGGGCTATTGGGTCAAACAGAACATGTTGTTGCAAAACAACTTCATAGGATAGCTACATGCCTTAAAATGCTGAACATGTGTACAATGTTTGCAGTGCAGTGCCAGTGCACTCAGTCGCATTGATTCCCATGCCACCAGTTTATTTATTCATTGTTTTATTTTACCTTTATTTAACTAGGCAACTTGTGTCTCGTCATTCCCCGTGGAACAGGACGTCAGTTCCATCGATCATTTTGTTGTTATGTGTCTCTCCCTGCATCTCTCACTCTCATCTCTTTCTTTCCCCTGTTGTCACCATACGAAGGTATCTATTTTGTATGGAATATATATATAAAGGTAATTTAATATAAGATTGGTCTTAAAGATTCATGTGTTGATAAAACATTTTTTTTCCTAAATAAAGACATTTCAGGAAGTATACATTGTTAATATAAGTGGAGAAGGTATGATACAACTGACGTCATCATGATCATGAGCTACACAGTGTGAGGAACAGTGTTCACTGGGAGTAAACACACACATGCACTGTGAGGAACAGTGTTCACTGGGAGTACTGAAAATCAAATCAAATTGTATTTGTCACATTCACATGTTTAGCAGATGTTATTGTGGGTGTAGCGAAATGCTTATGTTTCTAGCTCCAACAGTGCAGTAATAGCTAACAATTTCACAACAATACACACAAATCTAAAGTAAAGGAATGGAATTAAGAATATATACATATTTGGGCGAGCAATGTCAGAGCGGCATAGAATAAGATACAGTAGAATAGGATAGAATACAGTATGTACATATGAAATGAGTAATGCAAAATATGTAAACCTTATTAAAGTGACTATTTTTCCGTTATTAAAGTGGCCAGTGATTCCAAGTTTACGTATATAGGGCAGCAGCCTCTAATGTGCTAGTGGATGATAGCGGGGTGAGTAGGCAGTGGCTCGGGTGGTTGCGCTGTCGCTGTTGCGCCTTCTTCACCACACTCTGTGTGGGTGGGACATTTCAGTGGGACATTTCATTTCAGACATTTCTGTCTGTGATGTGTACACCGAGGAACTTGAAGCTTTCCACCTGCTCCACTACGGTCCTGTCTGTGGATAGGGGGGTGCTCCCTCTGCTGTTTCCTGAAGTCCACGATCAGCTCCTTTGTTTTGTTGACGTTGGGTGAGAGGTTACACTCCCAGGGCCCTCACCTCCTCTCTGTAGGCTGTCTCGTCAACGTTGGTAATCAGGCCTACTACTGTTGTGTCGTCCGCAAACTTGATTATTGAGTTGGAGGTATGTGTGGCCACGCAGTCATGGGTGAACAGGGAGTACAGGAGGGGGCTGAGGACGCATCCTTGTGGGGCCCCAGTGTTGAGTATCAGCAAAGTGGAGGTGTTTTTTAATACCTTCACCACCTGGGGGCGGCCCGTCAGGATGTCCAGGACCCAGTTGCACAAGGTAGGGTTCAGACCCAGGGCCTCAAGCTGAATGATGAGCTTGGAGGTTACTATGGTGTTGAATGCTGAGCTAGAGTCAATGAACAGCATTCTTACATAGGTATTCCTCTTCTCCAGATGGGATAGGGCAGTGTGCAATGCAATGCGATTGCATCATCAGTGGATCTATTGGGGCGATAAGCGAATTGAAGTGGTTCTAGGGTGTCAGGTAAGGTAGAGGTGATATGATCCTTGACTAGTCTCTCAAAGGACTTCATGATGACAGAGGTGAGTGCTACTGGACGATAGTCATTTAGTTCTGTTGCCTTTGCTTTCTTGGGTACAGGAACAATGGTGGCCATCTTGAAGCAAGTGGGGACAGCAGACTGGGATAGGGAGAGATTGAATATGTCCGTAAATACTCCAGCCAGCTGGTCTGCGCATGCTCTGAGGACGCGGCTAGGGATGCCGTCTGGGCCGGCAGCCTTGCAAGGGTTAACACACTTAAATCGGCCACGGAGAAGGAGAGCCCACAGTCCTTGGTAGCGGGCCTTGTTGGTGGCACTGTGTTATCCTCAAAGCGGGCGAAGAAGGTGTTTAGCTTGTCCGGAAGCAAGACCTCGGTGTCTTTTATGTGGCTGGTTTTCCCTTTGTAGTCTGTGATTTTCTGTAGACCCTGCCACAAACGTCTCGTGTCTGAGCCGTTGAATTGCGACGCCACTTTGTCTCTATACTGACGTTTTGCCTGTTTGGTTGCCTTTCGGAGGGACTAACTACACTGTTTGTATTCAGCCATTTTCCCAGTCACCTTGTCATGGTTAAATGCGAGGATTTGCGCTTTCAGTTTTGCGCAAATGTTGCCATCTATCCATTAGGGTAGTTTTTAATAGTCACAGGGGGTACAACATCTCCTATACACTTCCTGATAATCTCAGCCACCGTATCAGTGTATTCATCAATATTATTCTTGGAGGCTACAGGAAGCATATCCCAGTCCGCGTGATCAAAACAATCTTGAAGCGTGGATTCCGATTGGTCAGAGCAGCGTTGAATAGTTGAGTGTTTTAGTGGCGTGAGTACTTCAGTCAATGTGTTGATAGAACTTAGGCAGCCTTTTTCTCAAATTTGCTTTGTTAAAATCTCTAGCTACAATAAATGCGGCCTCAAGATATGTGGTTTCCAGTTTGCATATAGTCCAGTGAAGTTCTTTGAGGGCCGTCGTGGTATCGGCTAGAAGGAGGATACACACGGCTGTGACTATAACCGAAGATAATTCTCTTGGGAGATAATACGGTCAGCATTTGATTGTGAGGTATTCTAGGTCGGGTGAACAAAAGGACTTGAGTTCCTGAATGTTATCACAATCACACCATTAGTCGTTAATCATGAAACATACCTTCTTCTTCCCGGAGAGATATTTATTCCTGTCTGTGCGATGAACTGAGAACCCAACCCGACGGACTCAGACAGTATATCACGAGAGAGCCATGTTTCCATGAAACAGAGTATGTTACAATCCCTGATGTCTCTTTGGAAAGAAATCCTCGCCCTGAGCTCGTCAACTTTATTATCCAGAGACTATTAGTGAGTAATATACTCGGAAGCGGTGGGTGGTGTGCGCACCTCCTAAGTCAGTTTAGAAGACCACGCTGAGTACCTCTCCTCCGCCGGCGGTGTTTTGGATCGGCCTCTGGAATCAGTTCAATTGCCCTGGGGGGACGAACAATGGAATCCGATTCGGGAAAGTTGTATTCCTGGTTGTAATGCTGGTAGTGCTGATGAGTTACCGCCACTCTGATATCAAATAGTTCTTCCCGGCTGTATGTAATAACACAAAAAAATGATCAGCTAATAATGTAAGAAATAACACATAAAAAAACAAAGTTCTGCAAAATTTCCTAAGAGCTAGAAACACAGCAGCCCTCTCTGTCGGTGCAATTTTCCAACTTTTTTCCCAATTGAACACACACATGCAGTGTGAGGAACAGTGTTTACTGGGAGTACTGAACACACACACACCCCTCTGGGGGAGGATATAAAGGTAGAGGTACTAAGAATAAAGTTTGCTGTGTCCTCACTCTCACTACTTTCATGGACCCCAAACTCTACACCGAAAGCCAGTCTATCCCTATAATTAGAATTTCAACAGCAGCAAGTATCCAAATAGATGGAACAATGGGCAACAAATCAAGAATACAAACGTACATAGTTAACTAACTTGACAGTACCTAATGCATATTACAATATCATTATCATATGGTGAGGGAACACGCCTTCAGAATGAAGAATGCATAAATCCCCAGATTTAAAAAAATCTGTGCCGTTAGTGGTCACGCAGAAGTAGAGGAGTTGATACCGGCGAATAGACAGATGATGAAAGATTACCCGGACAAGTGACGAATATCTGTCACGTATTCGATACCAGAACCTTATATAATGGACGTATATTGCTGCAGACGCCTTCGCTGTTTTGATCCGACTCAAATTGACAGGGATGAGCAACTTGCTAGCCTTCAGTAATGATGTGCCCCGTGCTCGAGACATTAGCAAGCTAGCCTCAAATCAAATGTGTTGTCATTACTTGAGAAAAAAATCTATCGATTTGAGAACAAAATCATTGGTGATTAATGCCGACTACGGTCAATACATTTTTTTAACTAGGCAAGTCAGTTAAGAACAAATTCTTATTTTCAATGACGGCTTAGGAACAGTGGGTTAACTGCCTTGTTCAGGGGCAAAACGACCGATTTTTACCTTGTCAGCTCGGGGATTCGATCTTGCAACTTTTTGGTTACAAGTCCAACGCTCTAACCACTAGGCTACCTGAGGTTCCCCAAGTGCCGTCACAGAGCAATTGACAGAAATCAACTGTGCAAATGCACATAAAAAGCCATTTTACTTGTAAAATACGGTGAAATAAGATTACTATTGGGCAGTTGTTGAGCTGTTTTGTAAAGTTGTTTGTTTCTTTGTTAAAGTGTTTCATATACTCCATTTTAACACACTTCTCATCAGTGTCCGATCAACACACACAACCATTTAAGACCATGTTAGCGCAATGAGCTAATGCGTAGGAATTTGCCTATTGGGCAAACCATCTCCACTCTCTTAGGTGGATTGGCTTGGCAATCCAATCTGATGTTTGAAGATAGGATGAGAGTAAACGACAGATCATTATTTTCTTGTCACCTCCGACATAGGAGGATTATCTCCATAAACACAGTATACTACCAGCCCCCGTGTGTGTGTGTGTGTGTGTGTGTGTGTGTGTGTGTGTGTGTGTGTGTGTGTGTGTGTGTGTGTGTGTGTGTGTGTGTGTGTGTGTGTGTGTGTGTGTGTGTGTGTGTGTGTGTGTGTGTGTGTGTGTGTGTGTGTGTGTGTGTGTGTGTGTTATTATACAGTGATTGAAGCAGTGCCAGTGAAATTACCGGCCCAGGATTAGCTACACGATATACGCATCTTTCTATAATGAGTGTGTGTCTGTGCTCACTTACTCCTCTGTGAGGCGCTGTAACATTGCAAAAGAGAGTAATGACATCATCATCTCTCTCTCTCTCTTCTCTCTCTCTCTGTGTGGGTGTGTTGTCCTGGATAACTCTAAGGACACAGATGTATGAGTCTGCAGGGACATAGGGAAGAGTGAGTGAGAGAAATAGAGAGGGGAGAAGGGAGGGAAATAGAGAGGGGAGAAGGGAGGGAAATAGAGAGGGGAGAAGGGAGGGAAATAGAGAGGGGAGAAGGGAGGGAAATAGAGAGGGGAGAAGGGAGGGAAATAGATAGGGGAGAAGGGAGGGAAATAGAGAGGGGAGAAGGGCTGTGGTGGCATAAAAAATCCATCATATAGTCTTAGCCCCACTCCTGCGGGATATGATGAGGCTATATTTGACGGTTTAGTGAAGGACAGGTAGTGGTCTCATTCGGTCAACACATGACCAGGAATACACTGCCTATAGCTAACACCTCCCTTTCTAACCTGAAAACAGGTCTTTGTTACAGTGGGAGTTCCTATTTCTATAGCCTCACTGCTTCCTCTGTCTGTGTGTGTGTGTGTGTGTGTGTGTGTGTGTGTGTGTGTGTGTGTGTGTGTGTGTGTGTGTGTGTGTGTGTGTGTGTGTGTGTGTGTGTGTGTGTGTGTGTGTGTGTGTGTGTGTGTGTGTGTGTGTGTGTGTGTGTGTGTGTGTGTGCGCGAGTGTGTGCGCGAGTGTGTGTGTGTGTGTTCTTGCCTTATACTCTCCAACAGTTAATCCAGCCAGACAAAATCAATGGTATGAGATTCTACTACTACAAAGGGAGGCTTACTGGATATCCTGTCTAAAAACATTGACCCCTAGTGGTCTGAATATTGACTTTAATCTCAGGCCCTTTTTATGAACAATTCTCTCTTTTATGAACAAGTTCCCCCTGTTGATGATACTTATTATGCATTATGGTTGAACCAAAAGATTACATGTAACAAAGAAATGAAATGGGAAACAATTGAATTTCTATGTGAAATTGAATTGGGCAATGATGTATGTTGATGCTAATATTATGTACAATATTCTATTATGTTTCTACATGATGACAGTGGCCTAATGTGTTCAATGTGCCGTGAACTGTTGTTTTTTGGCTGTTTCATTCAGTTCATCCTAATTAACTTAGTGGTTATTACACACCCCTCACTATTGTCATTGGTTGCACTAGTTGCACTGTTTGTCGACATAACCTGGTTCAAGCATTCATGGCATTGCCCTGAAGAAGACACATTGATGCTGAAACATTGGTGATCTACCCAGTAAATGACTGGGAGTTTATATATGGAGTGTGCCACTCTTTATTTGAATAGCTTATAGTTTATTCGCCTTTAGTCAGCACCTCTACATCAAATCATTTTCTCTGGGTGTGCGCCAGCTCATGTTTTTTTTGTTTCCCATTCTGAAAACTTGTTCTTTCTTTGACTATGATGCTGACATAATCAACCTCCTATTCCCTATATTCAAGTAAGAAATACAAACTCAGACATTTGAATTATTAAAGAAGGTGGATAAAACTAGGCCTTTTTTTCTGAATCCTTTCGAAGGAAGAAGAGACGATTTGAACATTGAGAGTTTTTGTAAAAAAAAAACTTTTGCTCTGTCATCTTTCTATGTGATTTTCGATCCTAACCCTTCTGCCATTCCTTCTCTCTTTCCCTCTCTTCTCTCTCTCCAGGTTTTCGCAGAAATGAAGACATGAGAGCGATGGAAGTGTTGCCTATTCTGAAGGAAAAAGTTGCCTTCCTATCAGGTGTGTGTGTGTGTGTGTGTGTGTGTGTGTGTGTGTGTGTGTGTGTGTGTGTGTGTGTGTGTGTGTGTGTGTGTGTGTGTGTGTGTGTGTGTGTGTGTGTGAATCCTCCTTGTTTCTTTCTTCATAAACAAAGCTAATGGAACATGACACATTGGCTACTTAGAGCTTTACACACTTACAGCTCCCAGGCATGGAATTACACACACGCACACTCTCTTTCTGAGTGTGTGTAATTATAGCTGTGACCCGTGGCTACTGAGAGGTCAGACCCCAGACACTTGACCTTTGACCTCTCGTCTGTTCTTCCTGCCAGCTCTCGACTATTTTAGTGTTCAATGTTTCTCATCACGCCGAAGCAGGAGGAACAAATGTGTTTGTGTTTGTGAGTGTGTTTGTGAGTGTGTTTGTGTGTTATTCCTCTTCCTCTTTTGTCTGACTCCGTTCTCCTCCTGTGTGTGGCCAAGGTCACTGACAGACCATAATAAACAGAAGTATGACTCAGAGAGAGAAATAAAGAGAGGAAGAGAGAGGAGGGTCTGAGTGAGTGGTTGCTATAGTGATTAGTTACTGTCTGTCATAACCATTTCCCATCAATGCATTTTGGAAAGTAATTGGCTTTGAAAGGATAGGAGTGGTTGGGGGAGGGAGGGAGGGTGAAAGGAAGAGGGTGGTGTAGGAAATGAGTAGGGAGGTATTGAAATATGAAGACATGTGAGGGTGGAGGGTGGTATAGATTGTGTATCCAGATACAATTAGGTCTACATAACACACATTGATATAGTCAAAGAAATGACTACAGGGTTTCTATAGAAATAGTTCTATATTTCTGTATACTGCTATATAGTTTTCCTGATAAAAATCATGTTTCCCCTGAGTACCTGTTACTGACTGTGGCCATGATCATACTCATGGGAATATAACTCTCTGTTTCAGTCTATGTTCACCAGGAGGCAGAGGTGTGTGTGTGTGTGTGTGTGTGTGTGTGTGTGTGTGTGTGTGTGTGTGTGTGTGTGTGTGTGTGTGTGTGTGTGTGTGTGTGTGTGTGTGTGTGTGTGTGTGTGTGTGTGTTCACTCTCTAAGTTGACTGTTTTATCCTGTGTGTTCCAGGGGGCAGAGACAGACGCGGAGGTCCAGTGTTAACGTTTCCTTCACGCAGTAACCACGACAGAATACGAGCCGACGACCTCAGAAGACTCATAGCGTACCTCGCTGGCATCCCCAAGTACGTGTCTTTGTGTGTGTACAGTATCTGCATGCGTACATATTGTGTGTATATTTGAATGGTTGGTTTAGTCTATTGGATTCAGATCTTTAACCAAACACGAGAGAGAGAGGGGGAGGGAGGGAGGGAGGAAGAGAAAAATGGAGTGATGAAAACAAAGAGAGCGATATTGTGGGCCAGAATACCTGCTGCAGCTCCTCTGCTGCCAAGAACCCTTCCTCCACACTGTCACTAGAGAGAGGGAGAGAGAGATGGATGAAGAGATGGAGAGTCAGACCGAGGAGGAGGGAGGGATAGGGAGTCGGAAACGAAAAAGAGGGAGTGAGGGGAAGAGGATAGAGCGGGAGACAGCAAGGGATTAAAACAGAGAGCGCATGTGCGGGGAGGTGTGTGTGAACAGAGGCGGTACGGTTGCTGTATCTGCTCAGTAATAGTTGTTGGCTAAGTTTGAGTAGGTCTACGCTGCTGCTGTCTCCTTCTAGGTACGTCTCCTCTCTCTCTCCATCGTATCGCTCTCCTCATTAAAAATCTCTTTAATGGTTCTTCTCGCTCTCTATGTAAATGAGATGTAGATCTCTCTCAGCCTTTTCACTCTATCCTCTGTATAATCTATTTCTGTGTTTGTGTGTTCTCTCTTTTCAGTGTATAGGGAGTCAGAGTTTCTGTTTTATTGTTAGTTTACCTGGACAACATCTGCAGACTGTCTTTAGCTGACAAACACACAGACAGGCAGATGTAGAGAGGAGGGAAGGATGGATAGAAAGAGAAGGAATCCAGAAATAGAGTCTTAGGAGGGAATAAGGGATTGAGAGAGATGAAGGATAGATCCTTCAGAGAGTGAGTATTCTCCAGAGAGGGAGGGAGGGAGGGAGGGAGGGAGGGAGGGAGAGAGGGAGAGAGGGAGAGAGAGAGAGAGAGAGAGAGAGAGAGAGAGAGAGAGAGAGAGAGAGAGAGAGAGAGAGAGAGAGAGAGAGAGAGAGAGAGAGAGAGAGAGAGAGAGAGAGAGGGAGGGAGGGAGGGAGGGAGGGAGGGAGGGAGGGAGAGAGAGAGAGAGAGAGAGAGAGAGAGACCTCTCTGGGGCTGAGTGTTGTGGTGCGCAGAGAGAGGGAATAGAGGAAAAGACAGGGTGGGATGACTAGAGGCTGTTTATTACTAGCCATGCAGGATGTATGGTGCAGTGGGACAAGATTAGTTTAACTACGGTCTTGATGCTGATGATGGATTCAGTCTCTTCTGCTTTGTTTTGGTCGTTATACTGAGTGTTAGGTTGCAGATTTTTCTTATCTGGCTGGAAATCACTGTTGTTGTGTGTTTGTGCGCGCGTCTGTGCGCGAGTCGTAGTGCATGGTATATGTGCTTTTCACAGTACAGAAAATGCGTCATCTCCATCTCATGGTTTGTTTTGATTCTCTCCCTACCTCCTCCCTTTCCACTCTTTCTCTACCTCCCACTCACCCTCCTCCCTCTGGCTCTACCACTTCTCTCTCTGCCCCCTCCCCTTTCCCACCCTCCCACTCTCACTCTTTCGCTACCACCTCTCCCCCTCCTACCTTCTCTCTCCCTCACACCTCCCTCCACCCTATCTTTCGCTACCACCTTCCCTCTCCTTCCTTCCACCCCCTCCCTCCTCCTCCTCCTCCCTCCCCCGGTCCAGTGAGGAGGTGATCCAGCATGGCTTCACAGTCATAGTAGACATGCGAGGCAGTAAATGGGACAGTATCAAACCTCTACTGAAGATTCTCCAGGAGTCGTTCCCCTGCTGTATACACATAGCGCTCATCATCAAACCAGACAACTTCTGGCAGAAACAACGCACCAACTTCGGCAGCTCCAAGTTCGAATTTGAGGTAAAATGACTGTTTTTCTTTGTTCAACTGCAGAGATTTGGTGTGCCTCAAACTTGATTTTGAGGTTCATATAGTTTTTTCGGGCAGTCAAGCAATTAAAATAATTAATTGTAGTTAATGGCATTAGTTAATCATAATTAATCACAATTTTAGAATTAGCTAAAATTTGGCCTAATAAAAAGTAGTGCAGTGAGTTATAGGCATACTATATTTTGATATAATTAAATAAACATAAAATTATTTGTATCAGAATGTTTTAATGGCATTTTTACCATACACAACACAAAAGCCACTAACATACAGCTAGCTATTAGGCCTAATGCTCCCAATATTTTAAGGCCGACTACCTCTTATCAATGTTTTTGTAGTTTAACACTTGCGTGCACACACACACACACACACACACACACACACACACACACACAC
The DNA here is from genome assembly GCF_016432855.1 of Salvelinus namaycush. NCBI lineage: Eukaryota > Metazoa > Chordata > Actinopteri > Salmoniformes > Salmonidae > Salvelinus > Salvelinus namaycush. The sequence goes on along the minus strand of NC_052333.1, from coordinate 16,978,143 downwards.
ACACTGTTAAAGCTTCAGGCATTCTAAATAAGCGTTCTCCCTGTTTCTGATTGGAGGTTTGATTATTGGAAAAAATAACTGGCTCTATGGATACAAAGACCAAAAAGCTTTTAAACCTGTCCAACAATGTTATGAATTCCACAGAAGACAATAACAACAGATCAGCCAGGTCTGAGTTCATGTAAAATATCAGAACTGTTATCTAGCCTAGGCTACATATCCATGTTCTTCAACATGAACTAGTCGCAAGCTGCTAGTACTACAATTGGGATAATTTGCTTAAATCCTTTGACCTATGAACTACATCAAAAACAGTAGCCTAGCTAAATGGAATGGATTTCCTGTTCTGATTAAAATAATTGTGGGAAGTTAGTTGAATCAATAGGCATTCAGCCATTGTAAACATTATTTGGGTTAGCTAGCTAGGTACTTCTGTACAAATATTTTTTTGACTGTTATCTAAAGAAACGCCTGGGAATGTGTTAATGGTTGAACTTTCCTTAAAAATGGTTGCTCAAAGCAGCGTGCATAATGGGTGTTTAAGTACCACAGTAGATGGGTTGGCTTATAACCAAAATGATGCGTGCGCATTGATGTGGCCAGAAGCCGTTCTTTGTTATGATTCTGAACAGTCAGATAGCTAGCAACAATTACAAGAAGCTGCCATGTGTGGAATCATAGGTGGCTTGTTTCAGCTAGCTGTATCTTGCTCTTGATACTATGTCTTGTTTTGATGTGTTTTGCCTTATTTCATGTGAATACTAAAATTCGCTAGCTGGCTAACCAACAACTGTACCGATGTATTTGAGAGACAACAAGCGCAAATTGTGCAAGTGTATTTATGTTTTCAATAAACATTTGGTGACGAATACAGCATGGTTGTCAACAATCTATGCCAACCCAGTCTGTTTTGCCCCAAAATTGCGCTCGCGTCAGTTTTGTTGCTAAACAACCAATCCATCTATAGAGACAGACAGAGCTAATGACAAAGAGTGCACATTGCACACAGCATTAAGAGTGTGTGTTTGTGTGTTTGTTGCGCTTTAAAAGGTCAGTGTGGAAACACATGCGCTGAAAAGGGTCTGTGCGCTGAAGAAATGGAGATGCAATTAACGGCATCGTAAAAAAATATGGCGTTATAAATGCCGTGCCATAACATGTTATTAGCGTCTTATCTTTGACAGCCCTAATTGTTTTATTATGGCCTTTTTTTGTTCTTCCAATGCATTTTAATACCAGTGCCTTAGCCGAAGCAGAACAAACCCAACAGCAACATGGTATGGTGTGTGTTAACTGTCAGTTGGAGGTCTACTGCTCTGTTATACTCTGCTGTATTACATTTTTGATTTAGAATCACAATGGGGTATTGTTAGGAGCTGCTTGTTTTGACACACACAGACACACAAGCTGCTGTTTTCAGTTGTTTTTGATAGGCTTGATTACTTCTATGTAATATTGTTGAAAATCCTGCAGAGCAAGGCAATAATGTAATAGTGTTAAATCCTGCAGAGTAAGGCAATAATGTAATAGTGTTAAATCCTGCAGAGTAAGGCAATAATGTAATAGTGTTAAATCCTGCAGAGTAAGGCAATAATGTAGTAGTGTTAAATCCTGCAGAGTAAGGCAATAATGTAATAGTGTTAAATCCTGCAGAGTAAGGCAATAATGTAATAGTGTTAAATCCTGCAGAGCAAGGCAATAATGTAATAGTGTTAAATCCTGCAGAGTAAGGCAATAATGTAGTAGTGTTAAATCCTGCAGAGTAAGGCAATAATGTAATAGTGTTAAATCCTGCAGAGTAAGGCAATAATGTAGTAGTGTTAAATCCTGCAGAGTAAGGCAATAATGTAATAGTGTTAAATCCTGCAGAGTAAGGCAATAATGTAATAGTGTTAAATCCTGCAGAGTAAGGCAATAATGTAATAGTGTTAAATCCTGCAGAGTAAGGCAATAATGTAATAGTGTTAAATCCTGCAGAGTAAGGCAATAATGTAATAGTGTTAAATCCTGCAGAGTAAGGCAATAATGTAATAGTGTTAAATCCTGCAGAGTAAGGCAATAATGTAGTAGAGTTAAATCCTGCAGAGTAAGGCAATAATGTAATAGTGTTAAATCCTGCAGAGTAAGGCAATAATGTAATAGTGTTAAATCCTGCAGAGTAAGGCAATAATGTAATAGTGTTAAATCCTGCAGAGCAAGGCAATAATGTAATAGTGTTAAATCCTGCAGAGTAAGGCAATAATGTAGTAGTGTTAAATCCTGCAGAGTAAGGCAATAATGTAGTAGTGTTAAATCCTGCAGAGTAAGGCAATAATGTAGTAGTGTTAAATCCTGCAGAGTAAGGCAATAATGTAGTAGTGTTAAATCATGCAGAGTAAGGCAATAATGTAGTAGTATTAAATCCTGCAGAGTAAGGCAATAATGTAGTAGTGTTAAATCCTGCAGAGTAAGGCAATAATGTAGTAGTGTTAAATCCTGCAGAGTAAGGCAATAATGTAGTAGTGTTAAGTCCTGCAGAGTAAGGCAATAATGTAGTAGTGTTAAATCCTGCAGAGTAAGGCAATAATGTAATGGAGTGATATGCTATTTGGTTTGATTTCTATACAGTTTTATTTGCTGTGTCTAATGTGTTAATGTGTGGAGCTCTACTTTTTGTTGTTGTATTAAGTTAACACACACGCAGTTGCACACCCTGTTAGAGCAAAACCACTGGTGTATTGGCTTGTTTCGATTGGTTGATGGTGTGTGAAGCCATGTCACTGTCAGCCAGTCGCCACAGGGCAAAATACACATACAGGATTAAACACCACCTGCTCTCTCTACCCTGCTGTGCGTGTGTGTGTGTGTGTGCGTGTGAGGCCGTGCCTGCGTTTGTGTACGTGCATGTGTGTGTGTTTTTCAGCGCCACATTTTGCTCTGTAAAATCACTTTGTCATCCAATTCTGGGTTATGCTTTTAAAATGTGAACATTAAATATTAACATTCCATTAGGAGCTGAAACAGATGGAACATTACTGTATAAGAGATGAAGGGAATAGAGCAAGAGATGGAGGGAATAGAGCGAGAGATGAATTGAATAGAGCGAGAGATGAAGGGAATAGAGCAAGAGATGGAGGGAATAGAGCGAGAGATGAATTGAATAGAGCGAGAGATGAAGGGAATAGAGCGAGAGATGGAGGGAATAGAGCGAGAGATGGAGGGAATAGAGCGAGAGATGAATTGAATAGAGCGAGAGATGAAGGGAATAGAGCGAGAGATGGAGGGAATAGAGCGAGAGATGGAGGGAATAGAGCGAGAGATGGAGGGAATAGAGCGAGAGATGGAGGGAGTAGAGCGAGAGATGGAGGGAATAGAGCGAGAGATGAAGGGAATAGAGCGAGAGATGGAGGGAATAGAGCGAGAGATGGAGGGAATAGAGCGAGAGATGGAGGGAGTAGAGCGAGAGATGGAGGGAATAGAGCGAGAGATGAAGGGAATAGAGCGAGAGATGGAGGGAGTAGAGCGAGAGATGGAGGGAATAGAGCGAGAGATGGAGGGAGTAGAGCGAGAGATGGAGGGAGTAGAGCGAGAGATGGAGGGAGTAGAGCGAGAGATGGAGGGAATAGAGCGAGAGATGGAGGGAGTAGAGCGAGAGATGGAGGGAGTAGAGCGAGAGATGGAGGGAGTAGAGCGAGAGATGGAGGGAGTAGAGCGAGAGATGGAGGGAATAGAGCGAGAGATGGAGGGAATAGAGCGAGAGATGGAGGGAATAGAGCGAGAGATGGAGGGAGTAGAGCGAGAGATGGAGGGAGTAGAGCGAGAGATGGAGGGAATAGAGCGAGAGATGGAGGGAATAGAGCGAGAGATGGAGGGAATAGAGCGAGAGATGGAGGGAATAGAGCGAGAGATGGAGGGAGTAGAGCGAGAGATGGAGGGAATAGAGCGAGAGATGGAGGGAATAGAGCGAGAGATGGAGGGAATAGAGCGAGAGATGGAGGGAAGTAGAGCGAGAGATGGAGGGAGTAGAGCGAGAGATGGAGGGAGTAGAGCGAGAGATGGAGGGAGTAGAGCGAGAGATGGAGGGAGTAGAGCGAGAGATGGAGGGAGTAGAGCGAGAGATGGAGGGAATAGAGCGAGAGATGGAGGGAGTAGAGCGAGAGATGGAGGGAATAGAGCGAGAGATGGAGGGAAGTAGAGCGAGAGATGGAGGGAGTAGAGCGAGAGATGGAGGGAATAGAGCGAGAGATGGAGGGAATAGAGCGAGAGATGGAGGGAGTAGAGCGAGAGATGGAGGGAGTAGAGCGAGAGATGGAGGGAGTAGAGCGAGAGATGGAGGGAGTAGAGCGAGAGATGGAGGGAGTAGAGCGAGAGATGGAGGGAGTAGAGCGAGAGATGGAGGGAATAGAGCGAGAGATGGAGGGAGTAGAGCGAGAGATGGAGGGAGTAGAGCGAGAGATGGAGGGAGTAGAGCGAGAGATGGAGGGAATAGAGCGAGAGATGGAGGGAATAGAGCGAGAGATGGAGGGAATAGAGCGAGAGATGGAGGGAATAGAGCGAGAGATGGAGGGAATAGAGCGAGAGATGGAGGGAATAGAGCGAGAGATGGAGGGAATAGAGCGAGAGATGGAGGGAGTAGAGCGAGAGATGGAGGGAGTAGAGCGAGAGATGGAGGGAATAGAGCGAGAGATGGAGGGAGTAGAGCGAGAGATGGAGGGAATAGAGCGAGAGATGGAGGGAGTAGAGCGAGAGATGGAGGGAGTAGAGCGAGAGATGGAGGGAATAGAGCGAGAGATGGAGGGAATAGAGCGAGAGATGGAGGGAGTAGAGCGAGAGATGGAGGGAGTAGAGCGAGAGATGGAGGGAGTAGAGCGAGAGATGGAGGGAGTAGAGCGAGAGATGGAGGGAGTAGAGCGAGAGATGGAGGGAATAGAGCGAGAGATGGAGGGAGTAGAGCGAGAGATGGAGGGAGTAGAGCGAGAGATGGAGGGAGTAGAGCGAGAGATGGAGGGAATAGAGCGAGAGATGGAGGGAATAGAGCGAGAGATGGAGGGAATAGAGCGAGAGATGGAGGGAATAGAGCGAGAGATGGAGGGAATAGAGCGAGAGATGGAGGGAATAGAGCGAGAGATGGAGGGAATAGAGCGAGAGATGGAGAGATGGGCTGACACGTTCTAACCTCGACTTGTTGTGATTTTCTCCTCTGCCTTTTTTTGGATTTAGAGGGCTATGCATCTTTAATTTGTTTCTTCCATCACTCCTTCTCTCATTCTGACTATCATCCTGCCCACGCAAGGCTTTGTCAGGTCTCTCTCCTCATCCCTCTCTCCTCTCTCTATCCTTCAATCTGACACAGTGTGGGTGTTAACCTTGCTGTGTGGGTTGGTATTATCTTGGCAACATAAAGCACTTGAGAATGGAAACAATCTCTCCCATATTTCTCAATCTGTACAGACATGTCTTTACCTTTTCTGAGCAAAAAGTAATTTTATAAATGTCCCCAAAAAACGTTATATAAATCATCAGACTATCAAGATGAAGAGGGAGATGAGACCTCAGAATCATTTATCTCTGTCCACTCCCCTTTTTGTCACAGCCAATCTCAACTTTCTGTCTGAGTGTCTGAATCACCATTAGTGTTGTGTGGGCCACTGACGGAGTGGGCACGGGGTGGGCATGGGGTGGGCACGGGGTGGGCATGGGGTGAGCTTCTCCTGGTCCTGTCTACCATTGTTAACCAAAAAGCTGTGATGATTCGGTTGGAATTGATTAAAATCTTCTCTATCCCTCACTCTCGTCCCTATCTTTCCCTTCCCTCGTCATCTTTCTTCCTCATCTCTCTCTCTCCCCCTCCCCCTACGTCTCCCCTCTCTTCCTCCCCCCTCTCCCGTATTCTCTCTAGACCACCATGGTATCGTTGGAGGGTCTGTCTAAGGTGGTTGACCCCTCCCAGCTGACCGCTGACTTCGAGGGAAGTCTTGAATACAACCATGATGAGTGGATCGAGGTACATCCTGCCAATCAATTAATCAATCAATGAATCAATGGTTGGCCTTATTTTTAGATAAGAGATATATATAGAAACTAAAACACACACACACACACAAACACACACACACAATGTAGCTGTCTTAGTCAGTACTACAACCAGAAGTTAATCAATACATCCATATCTGTGTTCTTTTCCAGGTGCGGGTTGCGTTTGAGGAGTTTACGGGGCACGCGGGTCACATGTTGTCGAGGCTGGAGGAGATGCAGGAGGTGGTGGCGAGGAAAGACTTCCCCACAGACCTGGACGGGGCGCGGCGCATGATAGAGGAACACGCCACGCTGAAGAAGAAGGTCATCAAAGCTCCTATAGAGGAACTGGATACGGAGGGACAGAGGTAGGCTATGCACCACACGTACACACACACACATTGACGTAGACATGCGTTCACTCACTCACTCACTCACTCACTCACTCACTCACTCACTCACTCACTCACTCACTCACTCACTCACAAACAGAGTGATGGTGAGGCTAATTATACTCTTCTGATGATGTGTGTGTGTGTGTGTGTGTGTGTGTGTGTGTGTGTGTGTGTGTGTGTGTGTGTGTGTGTGTGTGTGTGTGTGTGTGTGTGTGTGTGTGTGTGTGTGTGTGTGTGTGTGTGTGTGTGTGTGTGTGTGTGTGTGTTGTGTGTCCTCTCCAAGGTTGCTGCAGCGTATCCAGAGCAGTGAGTCGTACAGGAACTCTAACGCCAGCGGTGTGTGTAATGCTGACACCCAGGGGCTGGTGCCGCGCGTCGCCACCCTGCTGGACAAACTACACACCACACGGCAACACCTCCACCAGGCCTGGCACATCAGGAAACTGCAGCTGGACCAGTGCTTCCAGCTCCGCCTCTTTGAACAGGACGCTGAGAAGGTACCATGGATGGATGGATGGATGGATGGATGGATGGATGGATGGATGGATGGATGGATGGATGGATGGATGGATGGATGGATGGATGGATGGATGGATGGATGGATGGATGGATGGATGGATGGATGGATGGATGGATGGATGGATGGATGGATGGATGGATGGATGGATGGATGGATGGATGGATGGATGGATGGATGGATGGATGGATGGATGGATGGATGGATGGATGGATGGATGGATGGATGGATGGATGGATGGATGGATGGATGGATGGATGGATGGATGGATGGATGGATGGATGGATGGATGGATGGATGGATGGATGGATGGATGGATGGATGGATGGATGGATGGATGGATGGATGGATGGATGGATGGGTGGGTGGGTGGGTGGGTGGGTGGGTGGGTGGGTGGGTGGGTGGGTGGGTGGGTGGGGGGGTGGGTGGGTGGGTGGGTGGGTGGGTGGTAAAGGAAAAGAAAAGTGCAACAGTTACAAGTGCTAGTATGATTTGCTGTGTGTGTGAAGGGGGGTGAATAGTTCTAGTCTAATATACTGATAAATAGGGGATAATAGATGGATCGTTTCAGTAAAGTATACAGATTGCAGTGTTGGACTGCGGTAAGGGCTTGTTGCTAGGACACCGTGGACAGTAGTTGGCTCTGAAAAGCCTGTTGGTTTTCTCTTCTGACACTCAGTCCATCGCTCTTCTCCCTGTGCTTTGTGCAGATACGTCTATATATATATAGATGTGCAAGCAAGTGTTTTTGCGCGCTCACGTTTCTACATGCACACGTGAAAACATAGACACTCAACACATAGAGTACACACAAAGATACACCCACAAACACACTACCATCTGTAGCTGTTGGCTGCCTGCCCTATCCCATCTCTAACGTGTGTGTGTGGGACTTTTACAGATGTTTGATTGGATCATGCACAACAAGGGTCTGTTCCTGGCCGGCTACACAGAGATCGGCAACAACCACCCTCACGCCATGGAGCTACAGACTCAACACAACCACTTCGCTATGAACTGCATGGTAAGAACACACAGACCGGAATCAACACACATGCACACGCACACACAACACACACGCACACACTGAGCAGCGGGCTGTTAGATAACTAGAAGCTGTGTCCATACTGGCTTACGTAATGGTTATGAATGACTTTAGAGGCATTCTGCAGTTTCTGCATTCTGCAGTGCATTCAGAAAGTATTCAGACCCCTTCTCTCTTTCCACATTTTGTTAAAATGGATTAAATTAAATAAAAATCCTCATCAATCTACACACTACCTCATAATGACAAAGTGAAAACAGGTTTTTAGAAATGTTTGCAAATGTATAAAAAAAACAACAGATACCTTATTTACATACGTTTTCAGACCCTTTGCTATGAGACTCAAAATTGAGCTCAGGTGCATCCCGTTTCCATTGATCATCCTTGAGATGTTTCTACAACTTGATTTGAGTCTACCTGTGGTAAATTCAATTGATTGGACATGATTTAGAAAGGCACACACCTGTCTATGTAAGGTCCCACAGTTGACGGTGAATGTCAGACAAAACTAGCCATGAGGTTGAAGGAATTGTCCGTAGAGTTCAGAGACAGGATAGTGTTGAGGCACAGATCTGGGGAAGCATACCAAAAAATGGGGTACCTGCAGCATTGAAGGTCCCCAAGAACACAGTGGCCTCCATCATTCTTAAATGGAAGAAGTTTGGAACCACCAAGACTCTTCCTAGGGTTGGCCGCCCGGCCAAACTGAGCAACCAGGGGAGAAGGGCCTTGGTCAGGGAGGTGATCAAGAACCCGATGGTCACTCTTACAGAGCTCCAAAGTTCCTCTGTGGAGATGGGAGAACATTCCAGAAGGACAATCTTCCAGAAGGACAACCATCTCTGCAGCCCTCCACCAATCAGGCCTTTATGGTAGAGTGGCCAGACGGGAGCCACGGTGAAGCATGGTGGTGGCAGCATCATGCTGTAGGAATGTTTTTCAGTGGCAGGGACTGGGAGGCTAGTCAGGGTCGAGGGAAAGATGAACGGAGCAAAGTACAGAGAGATCCTTGATGAAAACCTGCTCCAGAGCGCTTAGGACCTCAGACTTGGGCCAAGGTTCACCTTCCAACAGAACAACAACCTTAAGCACACAGCCAAGACAATGCAGGAGTGACTTCGGGACAAGTGTCTAAATGTCCTTGAATGACCCAGCCAGAGCCCGGACTGGAACCAGATTGAATATATCTGTACAGGGCTGAAAATATCTGTGCAGCAATGCTTCCAATCCAACCTGACAGAGCTTGAGAAGATCTGCAGAGAAGAATGGGAGAAACTCCCCAAATACAGGTTTGCCAAGCTTGTAGCGTCATACTCAACGACTTGAGGCTGTAATTGCTGCCAAAGGTGCTTCAACAAAGTACTGAGTAAAGGGTCTGAATACTTATGTAAATGTAATTATTTTAGTTTTTTATATTTAATACATTTGAAAACAGTTCTAAGAACCTGTTTTTGCTTTGTCATTATAGGGTATTGTGTGTAGATTGATGACGGAAAAAATGTATTTAATACATTTTAAAATAAGTCTAACGTAACAACATTTTCAAAAGTCAAGGCGTCTGAATACTTTCTGAATGCACTGTACATTTTCTGAAGTATAAATTAATGATAGAATGCCTTGTTATTGTTTCAACTGCGGATTACCCCTTTAAAGCAGGAGATGAATCTAATGTATTGCCTCAGCTAGATGATGGAAACTGGCACTGACATTTAGCTCTGCACTAAAATCAATACAATTGCTCTCTCTGTCTCTGTCGCTCTCTCTCTCTCTCTCTCTCTGTCTTTCTCTCTCTGTCTCTTCCTCTCAATTTTCTATTTCAATTTAAGGGGCTTTTTTGGCATGGGCAACATATGTTAACATTGCCAAAGCAAACGAAGTAGATAATAAACAAAAGTGAAATAAACATTAAAAATGTACAGTAAACATTACACTATTTACAGTGTTGTAATGATGTGCAAATAGTTAAAGTACAAAAGGGAAAATAAATAAACATAAATATAGGTTGTATTTACAATGGGGTTTGTTCTTCACTGCCTTTTAATTGCCTTTTTCTTGTGGCAACAGGTTACAAATCTGTTATTTCCGCACACTGTGGTATTTCACCCAATACATATGGGAGTTTAGCAAAATTGGATTTGTTTTTAAATTCTTTGTGGGTCTGTGTAATCTGAGGGGAATATGTGTCTCTAATATTGTCATACATTTGACAGGAGGTTAGGAAGTGCAGCTCAGTTTCCACCTCATTTTGTGGGCAGCGTGAACATAGCCTGTCTTCTCTTGAGAGCCAAGTCTGCCTTCGGCGGCCTTTCTCAATAGCAAGGCTATGCTCACTGAGTCTGTACATAGTCAAAGCTTTCCTTCATTTTGGGTCAGTCACAGTGGTCAGGTATTCTGCCACTGTGTACTCTCTGTTTAGGGCCAAATAGCATTCTAGTTTGCTCAGTTTTTTTTGTAAATTCTTTCCAATGTGTCAAGTAATTCTCTTTTTGTTTTGTCTCTCTGTCCCCCTCTGGTGTGCACACATACCGTGATTAGTTCAGATGCTCTGAGGCTAGGTCAGTAGGGAGACCATAGGTAGCTATTACAAAGCTGGCGTCCTTCCATACTTGCATCACTCAATCTTTTTATTTATGTTCTACCTTCAGAAGAATCACTGTGATCCACTAACATAGATTGATGTCCTTTGCCTGTGAGCTACGTTTTGTTTTGTGTGGACAAAGTGCTGACTCCAATTCTTTTGTTTTTGGCTTGTTATGAAATAACAGACAAATAAATATAAAGATATCTGAATAGCAAAATAAGCCAAATCTATCTCTTCCTCTCTCTCCCTCCCCCTTCCCTTCCCCACCCTGTCCCGCTCTCTCTCCCTCCCTCCCCCTTCCCCACCCCATCCCCCCCTCTCTCCCTCCCCCTTCCCCCTCTCTCTTTTCCCCACCCTATACCCCTCTATCTCTCTCTCCCCCCTGTTCCCCTCTCTCTCCCTCCCCCTTCTCCACCCTGTTCCCCTCTCTCTCTACCCCTTCTCCGCCCCGTCCCTCTTTCTCCTCCCCTTCTCTCTCTCTCTCTCACCCCGTCTCCCTCTCTCCCTCCTCCCTTCCTCACCCCGACCCTCTCTCTCTCCCTCCCCTGTCCCCCACTCTCTCCCTCCCCCTTCCCCACCCAGTCCCCCTCTTTCTCCCTCTCCCCTTCCTCACCCCGTTCCCCTCTCTCCCCCCCCCCCCCCTTCTCCACCCTGTTCCCCTCTCTCTACCCCTTCTCCACCCCGTCCCTCTCTCTCACCCTGTCCCCCTCTCTCCCTCCTCCCTTTCTCACCCCGACCCTCTCTCCCCCCCTCCCCCTGTCCCCCACTCGCTCCCTCCCCCTTCCCCACCCAGTCCCCCTCTTTCTCCCTCTCCCCTTCCTCACCCCGTCCCCCTCTTGCTCTCTCTCTCTCTCTCCCCATGTTCTCCTCTCTCTCCCTCCCTCCTTTGGTTGGAATTGTGTTGCTGTCCTGGGCCTCTTTGGGGTCTGTATGTGTTTGAACAGAGCCCCAGGACCTGCTTGCTTAGGGAGCTCTTCTCCAGGTTCATCTCTCTGTAGGTGATGGCTTTGTTATGGAAGGTTTGGGAATCGCTTCCTTTTAGGTGGTTGTAGAATTGAATGGCTCTTTTCTGGATTTTGATAATTAGCGTGTATCGGCCTAATTCTGCTCTGCATGCATTATTTGGTGTTTTACATTGTACACGGAGAATATTTTTGCAGAATTCTACATGCAGAGTCTCAATTTGGTGTTTTTCCCATTTTGTGAAGTATTTTTTTGCCAGAAATTCCTACAAATGAACTTAAGAAGGCACACCTGTTAATTGAAAAGCATTCCAGGTGACTACCTCGTGAAGCTGGTTGAGAGAATGCCAAGCGTGTGCAAAGCTGTCATCTAGGCAAAAGCTGGCTATTTGAAGAATCTCAAATATAAAATATATTTTGATTTGTTTAACACGTTTTTGGTTACTACATGATTCCATTTGTGTTATTTCATAGTTTTAATTTCTTCACTATTATTCTACAATGTAGAAAATAGTAAAAATAAAGAAAAACCCTTGAATGAGTAGATGTTCTAAAACTTTTGACCGGTAGTGTATGTGTTGAAAAGGGTGGGGCTTAAGTGGCATCCCTGTCTCACCCCACAGCCCTGTGGAAAGGAATGTGTGTGTTGTTTGTGTACATGGATTTAATAATGTATGTTTTTCCCCCAACCTCACTTTCCATCAATTTGTATAGCAGACCCTCATGCCAAATTGAGTCAAGAGCTTTTTTGAAATCAACAAAGCATGAGAAGACTTTGCCTTTGTTTTGGTATGTTTGTTTGTCAATTAGGGAGGGCAGGGTGAATACGTGGTCTGTCGTATGGTAATATGCTAAAAAGCCAATCTGAAATGTGCTCATTACATTGTTTTCACTGAGGAAATGTACGAGTCTGCTGTTAATGATAATGCAGAGGATTTTCCCAAGGTTGCTGTTGACGCATAACCCACTGTAGTTATTGGTGTCAAATTTGGCTCCACTTTTGTAGATTGGGATGATCAGTTCTTGGTTCCAAATATTGGGGGAAGAAGCCAGAGCTGCGGATGATGTTAAAGAGTTTAAGTACAGCCAATTGAAATTTGTGATCTGTATATTTGATCATTTCATTGAGGATACCATCAACACCACAGGCCTTTTTTGGGTTGGAGGGTTTGTATTCTGTGTTGTAGTTCATTCAATGTAATTGGAGAATCCAGTGGGTTCTTGTTGTCTTTAATAGTTGATTCTAAGATTTGTATTTGATCATGTATATGTTTTTGCTGTTTGTTCTTTGTTATAGGGCCAACAAGATTGGAGAAGTGGTTTACCCATACATCTCCGTTTTGGACAGATAACTCTTCATGTTGTTGTTTGTTTAGTGTTTTCCAATTTTCCCAGAAGTGGTTAGAGTCTATGGATTCTTCAATTACATTGAGCTGATTTCTGACGTGCTGTTCCTTCTTTTTCCGTAGTGTATTTTTGTATTGTTTTAGTGATTCTCTCTCTCCTCCATCCTCTCCAGAATGTGTATGTGAACATCAACAGGATCATGTCCGTGGGTAACAGGCTGTTGGAGTCTGGTCACTATGCCTCGGTGCAGATTAAACAGATCTCAGGTCAGCTGGAAGCGGAGTGGAAAGCCTTCGCTGCTGCCCTGGACGAACGCAGCACACTGCTGGAGATGTCTGCCGCCTTCCACCAGAAATGTGACCAGGTGGGTGGTGGTGGTACACACTCTAGCGGTGTGAACATGCTTTATACGCATATGCAGGAACACACATATCCAGGCAAACACACAGATAATTGATTCGTTTGTTTAATTCCAAATACAGAATCTGGGCGGTTATCATTATTATTTTCATGTTCCACAGTTAAAGAAAGAAAAACAGTGCGTTTTCCAAGGAATTTAACCATTTCCTATCGATACTACTTCAGAAAGCCTCTCTCTCTTTGTATATTCTGATTGCTCGAGGGCAGGCACATGGAGAATACATGCACACGTACATGCACACATCCCCTTGTGTGTGTGATCAGTGTATGATGTGGTCGAACAGTGAGATTAACATTTGATTAGAATCCTACTGTCTGTTTAATATTCCCACATGAGGCATATTTTTAAAACATTTTCTCTGCTATGTCTTCCTCTATTGTCCCATAAGGATTGGAATCATTTCCAGAGATCTAACCTAGACATGTGAAATCCAGGTCATCATGGTAGAATCATTTCCAGAGATCTAACCTAGCCATGTGAAATCCAGGTCGTCATGGTAGAATCATTTACAGAGATCTAACCTAGCCATGTGAAATCCAGGTCGTCATGGTAGAATCATTTCCAGAGATCTAACCTAGCCATGTGAAATCCAGGTCGTCATGGTAGAATCATTTACAGAGATCTAACCTAGCCATGTGAAATCCAGGTCATCATGGTAGAATCATTTACAGAGATCTAACCTAGCCATGTGAAATCCAGGTCATCATGGTAGAATCATTTACAGAGATCTAACCTAGCCATGTGAAATCCAGGTCATCATGGTAGAATCATTTACAGAGATCTAACCTAGCCATGTGAAATCCAGGTCATCATGGTAGAATCATTTACAGAGATATAACCTAGCCATGTGAAATCCAGGTCATCATGGTAGAATCATTTACAGAGATCTAACCTAGCCATGTGAAATCCAGGTCGTCATGGTAGAATCATTTACAGAGATATAACCTAGCCATGTGAAATCCAGGTCATCATGGTAGAATCATTTACAGAGATATAACCTAGCCATGTGAAATCCAGGTCGTCATGGTAGAATCATTTACAGAGATCTAACCTAGCCATGTGAAATCCAGGTCGTCATGGTAGAATCATTTACAGAGATCTAACCTAGCCATGTGAAATCCAGGTCATCATGGTAGAATCATTTACAGAGATCTAACCTAGCCATGTGAAATCCAGGTCGTCATGGTAGAATCATTTACAGAGATCTAACCTAGCCATGTGAAATCCAGGTCGTCATGGTAGAATCATTTACAGAGATCTAACCTAGCCATGTGAAATCCAGGTCATCATGGTAGAATCATTCAGTGAATCTCTGAATAATACAGAATAGAACAATAGTATATACCTTTTGTTGTGTGTGTGTAATATGTGTGTGTTTTAAGTTGTTTGCCGTGTATAAATTGTGTGTGTGTTTATATAATATGTGGCACCTTAATCGGGGACGACAGGCTCATAGTAATGGCTGGAACGGAATCAATGAAATGGTCATCGAGTTCACCATTCCATTCACTCCATTCCAGCCATTATTTCGAGGCGCCCTCCTCTCAGCAGCCTCCTGTGATGTATGTAGGATGTGTGTCGTCTCTCTCTACAGTACATGAGTAATGTGGACTCGTGGTGTAAAGCGTGTGGAGAGGTGGATCTACCCTCGGAGCTCCAGGACCTAGAAGATGCTATCCACCACCACCAGGGCCTCTACGAACACATCACTGCTGCCTACTCAGAGGTAAACGGCACTGCTGCATACCCAGAGGTAACATACCTGTGTGTGGGTGTGTGTGAGGTGTCACTAGCAAGTTCTATACGTGTGTGTTTGTATGTATGTGATCACCCCTTCCTCCCTCCCCCTCCCCCAGGTCAGCCAAGACGGTAAGGCCTTATTGGATAAGCTCCAGCGCCCTCTGACCCCGGGGGGAGCTGATTCGCTGACAGCCTCGGCCAACTACAGCAAGGCGGTGCACCACGTGCTGGATGTGATACACGAGGTGCTGCACCACCAGAGACAACTGGAGAATATCTGGCAACACCGAAAAGTCCGTCTGCACCAGAGGCTCCAGCTGTGTGTGTTCCAGCAAGACGTACAGCAGGTGTGGACTAGTTATGTTCCTGTGTGGCTCAGTTAGCGTTGCTAGAGCCAAGCTCTTCCCAAGGTTGTTGGTTGAATGCCCGCAGGGATCACATACAGTGCCTTCAGAAAGGTTTCATACCCATTGACTTATTCCACATTTTGTTGTGTTACAGCCTGAATTTAAAAAAATGTCTCACCCATCTACGCACAATACCACATAATGATAAAGTGAAAGCCTGTTTTTAGAAATGTTTGCAAATGTATTGAACATTAAATACAGAAATATCTCATTTGCATAAGTATTCACACCCCTGAGTCAAGACTTTGTAGAAGCACCTTTGGCAGCGATTACAGCTATGAGTCTTTCTGGGTAAGTCTCTAAGACACTCAGGAACATTCAATGTCGTCTTGGTAATCAACTCCAGGTAATAATTGGCCTCGTGTTTTAGGTTGTTGTCCTGCTGAAAGGTGAGTTTGTCTCCCAGTGTATGTTAAAAAGCCGACTGAACCAGGTTTTCCTCTAGGACTTTGCTTGTGCTTAGTGCTATTCCGTTTCTTTTTATCTTAAAAACTCCCTAGTCCTTGCCGATGACAAGCATAACCATAACATGATGCAGTCACCACCATGCTTGAAAATATGAAGAGTGGTACTCAGTGATGTGTTGTTGGATTTGCCCCAAACATAACTCTATGTATTCAGGACATAAAGTTAATTTCTTTGCCACATTTTTTGCAGTTTTATTGCATTTTTCTCCTATCACAGCCATTAAACTCTAACTGTTTTTAAGTCACCATTGGCCTCATGGTGAAATGCCTGAACGGTTTCCTTCCTCTCTGGCAACTGAGTTTGGAATGACGCCTGTAATTTTGTAGCGTAATTAATAACTTCACCATGCTCAAAGATGTATGTGTGTGTGTGTGTGTGTGTGTGTGTGTGTGTGTGTGTGTGTGTGTGTGTGTGTGTGTGTGTGTGTGTGTGTGTGTGTGTGTGTGTGTGTGTGTGTGTGTGTGTGTGTGTGTGTGTGTGTGTGTGTGTGTGTGTGTATATGTATGTATGTAAAGTCTTTTTTTTTTAGTTTTACCCATCTACCAATAGGTTCTCTCCCTGGTCTTTGTGGTTGAATCTGTGTTTGAAATTCACTGCTTGACTGAGGGACCTTACCATTATCTGTATGTGTGGGGTACAGAGATGAGGTAGTCATTCAAAGTCATGTTAAACACTATTATTTCACACCGTGAGTCCATGCAACTTATTTTATGACGTGTTAAGCACATTTTTACTCGTGAATTTATTTAGGATTGCCATAAAGGGGTTGAATACTTAATGACTCAAGACATTTCAGATTTTCATTTTCAATTCATTAGTAAAAAAAAAACTGAAAAATATAATTCCACTTTGACATTACAGGATATTGTGTTTTTTAGACCAGTGATAAAAAATTGAAATAAGTAACACAGCAAATTGTGGATAAAGTCAAGGGGTGTGAATACTTTCTGAAGGCTGTACATGATACATATACTAGAAATGTATGGACACACTCACTAGTCTCACCCTCGTAGCCAAGGTAACTGTTGCCATGGTGATGCTGCTGGCCAGTATTCAGATGAGTTGTATTCTGCCAAGTGGTAGAGGTAGAGAGAGAGAGGGATATAGAAAGAGGAGGGAGAGAGCATGACAAGGAAGGTGTGAAGAGGGAGAAAGAAAAGAGGTAGGGACGGGAGGGTTTTGTTTAGATGGGATACAGCTTTTGTCAAAATAGATTTGTCATAGCAGGTTTAGGAGAACTTACGCAGCAGGTTAGGAGAATTAACATAGCAGGTAGGGAAAAGGGTTAGGGTTAGCTAAAATGCAAAAAATGCAACTTGACTTCAATTTTACAAAAGCTGTATCTCATCTAGACAGGACCAGACGGGAGGGAACTCATCCTCTCTGTCATCTCTCTCTGTCTTCTGACTGGAGTAGTATGCTGTTCTGTCTATCAACCCTAGAGCTCCCCTAGTGGACTGGCAGCATGACACTGCATTTTTCCTGTGGCCCACAGCCTCAAATTCTATGCCACTTAGCTAACTGTGCATACTTGTGTGTGTGCAGGTTCTGGACTGGATAGAGAACCACGGGGAGGCGTTCCTGAGTAAACACACAGGCGTTGGGAAGTCCCTCCATCGAGCCAGAGCACTACAGAAACGACATGAGGACTTCGAGGAGGTCGCCCAGGTAGGATAGAACCCCTGTGCTTTTACATTTTTCTCTCTCTTTACTTTTCCTCTCTTGGTCAACCTTTCTGACATTTCCCTTTCATCTCTCTTATCACATACTACTCCCTCTCTGTATCACATACTCCCTCTATCACATACTCCCTCTCTGTATCACATACTCCCTCTATCACATACTCCCTCTCTGTATCACATACTCCCTCTCTGTATCACATACTCCCTCTATCACATACTCCCTCTCTGTATCACATACTCCCTCTCTGTATCACATACTCCCTCTCTGTATCACATACTCCCTCTCTGTATCACATACTCCCTCTCTGTATCACATACTCCCTCTCTGTATCACATACTCCCTCTCTGTATCACATACTCCCTCTATCACATACTCCCTCTATCACATACTCCCTCTCTGTATCACATACTCCCTCTATCACATACTCCCTCTCTGTATCACATACTCCCTCTCTGTATCACATACTCCCTCTCTGTATCACATACTCCCTCTCTATCACATACTCCCTCTCTATCACATACAGTACTTCCTCTCTCTATCACATACAGTACTTCCTCTCTCTATCACATACAGTACTTCCTCTCTCTATCACATACGGTACTTCCTCTCTATCACATACAGTACTTCCTCTCTCTATCACATACAGTACTCCCTCTCTCTATCACATACAGTACTTCCTCTCTCTATCACATACAGTACTTCCTCTCTCTATCACATACAGTACTTCCTCTCTCTATCACATACAGTACTCCCTCTCTCTATCACATACAGTACTTCCTCTCTCTATCACATACAGTACTCCCTCTCTCTTTCACATACAGTACTCCCTCTCTCTATCACATACAGTACTTCCTCTCTCTATCACATACAGTACTCCCTCTCTCTATCACATACAGTACTTCCTCTCTCTATCACATACAGTACTTCCTCTCTCTATCACATACAGTACTCCCTCTCTCTATCACATACAGTACTCCCTCTCTCTTTCACATACAGTACTCCCTCTATCACATACAGTACTTCCTCTCTCTATCACATACAGTACTTCCTCTCTCTATCACATACAGTACTTCCTCTCTATCACATACAGTACTTCCTCTCTATCACATACAGTACTCCCTCTCTCTATCACATACACTACTCCCTCTCTCTATCACATACGGTACTTCCTCTCTCACATACACTACTCCCTCTCTCTATCACATACAGTACTTCCTCTCTCTATCACATACAGTACTTCCTCTCTATCACATACGTACTTCCTCTCTAGCATTCAAAAAAAAAATACCCTCCTCCCATAGTGAAATGGCAGAGGAGAGAGGGAACAGCATTCTCCCATAGCGAACTGGCAGAGGAGAGAGAGAGAACAGCATTCTCCCATAGTGAACTGGCAGAGGAGAGAGGGAACAGCATTCTCCCATATTGAACTGGCAGAGGAGAGAGAGAGAACAGCATTCTCCCATAGTGAACTGGCAGAGGAGAGAGAGAGAACAGCATTCTCTCATAGCGAACTGGCAGAGGAGAGAGAGAACAGCATTCTCCCATCGTGAACTGGCAGAGGAGAGAGAACAGCATTCTCCCATAGTGAACTGGCAGAGGAGAGAGAGAGAACAGCATCCTCCCATAGTGAACTGGCAGAGGAGAGAGAGAGAACAGCATCCTCCCATAGCGAACTGGCAGAGGAGAGAGAGAGAGAACAGCATTCTCCCATAGTGAACTGGCAGAGGAGAGAGAGAGAGAACAGCATCCTCCCATAGTGAACTGGCAGAGGAGAGAGGGAGAACAGCATCCTCCCATAGTGAACTGGCAGAGGAGAGAGGGAGAACAGCATTCTCCCATAGTGAACTGGCAGAGGAGAGAGGGAGAACAGCATTCTCCCATAGTGAACTGGCAGAGGAGAGAGGGAGAACAGCATCCTCCCATAGCGAACTGGCAGAGGAGAGAGAGAGAGAACAGCATCCTCCCATAGCGAACTGGCAGAGGAAGACGAGAGAGAACAGCATCCTCCCATAGCGAACTGGCAGAGGAAGAGAGAGAGAGAAACAACATTCTCCATAGTGAACTGGCAGAGGAGAGAGGGAGAACAGCATCCTCCCATAGCGAACTGGCAGAGGAGAGAGAGAGAACAGCATTCTCCCATAGTGAACGGCAGAGGAGAGAGGAGAGAACAACATTCTCCCATAGCGAACTGGCAGAGGAGAGAGGGAGAACAGCATCCTCCCATAGCGAACTGGCAGAGGAGAGAGAGAGAACAGCATTCTCCCATAGTGAACTGGCAGAGGAGAGAGAGAGAGAACAGCATTCTCCCATAGCGAACTGGCAGAGGAGAGAGAGAGAGAACAGCATCCTCCCATAGCGAACTGGCAGAGGAGAGAGAGAGAACAGCATTCTCCCATAGTGAACTGGCAGAGGAGAGAGAGAGAACAGCATTCTCCCATAGCGAACTGGCAGAGGAGAGAGAGAGAGAACAGCATCCTCCCATAGCGAACTGGCAGAGGAGAGAGAGAGAACAGCATCCTCCCATAGTGAACTGGCAGAGGAGAGAGAGAGAACAGCATTCTCCCATAGTGAACTGGCAGAGGAGAGAGAGAGAGAGAACAGCATTCTCCCATAGTGAACTGGCAGAGGAGAGAGAGAGAGAACAGCATTCTCCCATAGTGAACTGGCAGAGGAGAAGAGAGAGGAGACACAAGCATCCTCCCATCGTGAACTGGCAGAGGAGAGAGAGAGAACAGCATTCTCCCATAGTGAACTGGCAGAGGAGAGAGAGAGGGAGAACAGCATCCTCCCATAGTGAACTGGCAGAGGAGAGAGAGAGAACAGCATTCTCCCATAGTGAACTGGCAGAGGAGAGAGAGAGGAGACAGCATCCTCCCATAGTGAACTGGCAGAGGAGAGAGAGAGAACAGCATTCTCCCATAGCGAACTGGCAGAGGAGAGAGAGAGAGAACAGCATCCTCCCATAGTGAACTGGCAGAGGAGAGAGAGAGAGAACAGCATCCTCCCATAGTGAACTGGCAGAGGAGAGAGAGAGAACAGCATTCTCCCATAGTGAACTGGCAGAGGAGAGAGAGAGAACAGCATTCTCCCATAGTGAACTGGCAGAGGAGAGAGAGAGGGAGAACAGCATCCTCCCATAGTGAACTGGCAGAGGAGAGAGAGAGAACAGCATTCTCCCATAGTGAACTGGCAGAGGAGAGAGCGAGAGAACAGCATCCTCCCATAGTGAACTGGCAGAGGAGAGAGAACGGGAATTGAGGGAGAGATGAGAAGGAGTAGGAGGTTGACAGTTAGAAGAGCTGCATGTATTTGACTGCTCTGACCAGGATTCTGGTTGTATTTATATCAAGTGTGTGGGGTGAGACCTGGCCCTCCTACACACATACACACACACACACACACACTGACGCGATCTCTCTCTCTCTATGTCTCCATCCCTGGTGTATTCTGTCCTCTGAGTATTGTTACATAATGCTGGTTTCATAACAGTGTGGCTTATTGTGTAACATCCCCCAGGACTTTGCTACAACACTGTGTGTGTGAGAGATTAGAGGAGTGTGTGTGTGTGTGTGTGTGTGTGTGTGTGTGTGTGTGTGTGTGTGTGTGTGTGTGTGTGTGTGTGGTGTGTGTGTGTGTGTTGTGTGTGTGTGTTATTATACAGTGATTGAAGCAGTGCCAGTGAAATTACCGCTGCACCGAATAAGGTGTGTGTGTACGTTCAACTTTGTGTTTTCTTCAATGTGTGTGTGTGTTCTCTCGTGTCGTAGGGACTCTGCTATCTCAAGTAACAAGACTCCCCACAACAGCTCTATAAACCACATTGAGAGTGTCCTACAGCAGCTGGATGAGGCCCAGGCTCAGATGGAGGAGCTGTTTCAGGAGAGGAAGATCAAACTGGAACTCTTCCTGCAGCTACGCATCTTCGAGAGGGACGCCATTGACGTGAGTGTGTGGAAAGGGTGTGTGTGGCAGAGGTGGTTCCTGTAAAGTACCCTTGTCTCGGCTTTAGCTCAGGGATTAAATGTAGTCTTCAGATGACCTGATTCATGTCATACACGTGTGTGTCTCCTCACCTTGTGTGTGTGTGTGCATGTTTTTCCTTATGTATGTACTTGTGTGTATCCACACCTGTCTCGGTCTTTGTCTTTGTCTCTGTCCCACTCTCTCTCGGTCTTTCTCAGATCGTCAGACCTGAAGTCAATATATCTCACCTCCCTCTCTCACTCACTCACTCACTCACTCACTCACTCACTCACTCACTCACTCTCACATACACACCCAGATCATCTCAGACCTGAAGTCTATATATCTCACCTATCTCTCTCTCTCTCTCTCTCTCTCCCTCCCACCCAGATCATCTCAGACCTCAAGTCTATATATCTCACCTATCTCTCTCTCTCTCTCTCCCTCCCACCCAGATCATCTCAGACCTCAAGTCTATATATCTCACCTATCTCTCTCTCTCTCTCTCTCTCTCCCTCCCACCCAGATCATCTCAGACCTGAAGTCTATATATCTCACCTATCTCTCTCTCTCTCTCTCCTCCTCCCCCCAGATCATCTCAGACCTGAAGTCTATATATCTCACCTATCTCTCTCTCTCTCTCTCCTCTCTCCCCCCCCAGATCATCTCAGACCTGAAGTCTATATATCTCACCTATCTCTCTCTCTCTCTCTCTCTCCCTCTCCCTCCCCCCCAGATCATCTCAGACCTGAAGTCTATATATCTCACCTATCTCTCTCTCTCTCTCCCCCCCAGATCATCTCAGACCTGAAGTCTATATATCTCACCTATCTCTCTCTCTCTCTCTCTCTCCCACCCAGATCATCTCAGACCTGAAGTCTATATATCTCACCTATCTCTCTCTCTCTCTCTCTCTCTCTCCCCCCAGATCATCTCAGACCTGAAGTCTATATATCTCACCTATCTCTCTCTCTCTCCCCCCCAGATCATCTCAGACCTGAAGTATATATATCTCACTATCTATCTTCTCTCTCTCTCTCCCCCCAATCATCTCAGACCTGAAGTCTATATATCTCACCTATCTCTCTCTCTCTCTCCCTCTCCCTCCCCCCAGATCATCTCAGACCTGAAGTCTATATATCTCACCTATCTCTCTCTCTCTCTCTCTCTCCCCCCCCCCCAGATTATCTCAGACCTGAAGTCTATATATCTCACCTATCTCTCTCTCTCTCTCTCTCTCTCTCTCTCTCTCTCTCTCTCTCTCTCTCTCTCTCCCCCCCAGATCATCTCAGACCTGGAGTCGTGGAACGAGGAGTTGAGTGTTCAGATGAGTGAGTTTGATACAGAGGACCTGACCCTGGCAGAACAGAGACTCCAGCACCACGCTGACAAGGCCCTGACCATGAACAACCTGACCTTTGATGTCATCCACCAGGGACAGGAGCTGCTGCAGTACGTCAACGAAGTACAGGCCTCTGGTGAGTAGCAGTACACACGTGTGCACAACAGAGCTTACATTGTCAATTGCA
>NC_052333.1:16936204-16954991 GCF_016432855.1 Salvelinus namaycush | reverse complement strand
CTCTATCTTTTCACTAAATATATTCAGTCAAGTTTCTCCCCTCCCTTTCTCTTGGTAACTGTCCTCCCTCTTTCCTTCTCTGTCTCTCTCCCCATCCTCTGTCTTTCTCTGTGTGATGGTTCTGTCCTTCCTCCAGAACACCTATACTAATGCTGACAAGCTGCTGGAGGCGGCAGAGCAGCTGGCCCAGACAGGAGAGTGTGATCCAGAGGAGATCTACCAGGCAGCCCACCAGCTGGAGGACCGCATCCAGGACTTTGTCAGGAGGGTGGAGCAACGCAAAGTCCTGCTCGACATGTCTGTCGCCTTCCACACACATGTCAAAGAGGTACAAAGTGTGTGTGTGGGGGGGAGGATGTGTGTGTGTGTTTTGTGGGGGTAGTGCAACATTCTACTGGATTGTGTGTGTGCGACATGCTGGGTAGGCGTGTGTGTATTAACTCTCGGTCCCTAGCTGTGGACGTGGCTGGAGGAGCTGCAGAAGGAGTTGTTAGATGATGTGTATGCTGAGTCCGTGGAGGCGGTGCAGGACCTGATCAAACGCTTCAGCCAGCAGCAGCAGACCACCCTGCAGGTCACTGTCAACGTCATCAAGGAGGGAGAGGACCTCATCCAGCAGCTCAGGTAGAACACACACATACAGGGACAGACACGACACACACACCCACAGGCTGGGACAAACACACACACATACAGGGACAGACACGAGACACACACCCACAGGCTGGGACAAACACACACACATACAGGGACAGACACGAGACACACACCCACAGGCTGGGACAAACACCACCTCATACAGGGACAGACACGACACACACACCCACAGGCTGGGACAAACACAGCTCATACAGGGACAGACACGACCACACCACCCACAGGCTGGGACAAACACACACACATACAGGGACAGACACGAGAACACACCCACAGGCTGGGACAAACACACACACAATACAGGACAGACACGAGACACACACCCACAGGCTGGGACAAACACACACACATACAGGGACAACACGAGACACACACCCAACAGGCGTGGGACAAACAACACACACACATACAGGGACAGACACGAGACACACACCCACAGGCTGGGACAAACACACGCTCATACAGGGACAGACACGACACACACACCCACAGGCTGGGACAAACCACGCCATACAGGGACAGACACGACACAACACCCACAGGCTGGGACAAACACACACACATACAGGGACAGACACGAGACACACACCCACAGGCTGGGACAAACACACACACACATACAGGGACAGACACGAGACACACACCCACAGGCTGGGACAAACACACACACATACAGGGACAGACACGACACACACACCCACAGGCTGGGACAAACACACACACATACAGGGACAGACACGACACACACACCCACAGGCTGGGACAAACACACACACATACAGGGACAGACACGAGACACACACCCACAGGCTGGACAAAACACACACACACAGGGACAGACACGAGACACACACCCACAGGCTGGGACAAACACACACACATACAGGGACAGACACGACACACACACCCACAGGCTGGGACAAACCACACACACACAGGGACAGACACGAGACACACACCCACAGGCTGGGACAAAACACACACACATACAGGACAGACACGAGACACACACCCACAGGCTGGGACAAACACACACACCACAGGGACAGACACGAGACACACACCCACAGGCTGGGACAAACACACACACATACAGGGACAGACACGAGACACACACCCACAGGCTGGGACAAACACACACACACATACAGGGACAGACACGAGACACACACCCACAGGCGGGACAAACACACACACATACAGGGACAGACACGACACACACACCCACAGGCTGGACAAACACACACACACAGGGACAGACACGAGACACACACCCACAGGCTGGGACAAACACACACACATACAGGGACAGACACGAGACACACACCCACAGGCTGGGACAAACACACACACATACAGGGACAGACACGACACACACACCCACAGGCTGGGACAAACACACACACATACAGGGACAGACACGAGACACACACCCACAGGCTGGGACAAACACACGCTCATACAGGAACAGACACGAGACACACACCCACAGGCTGGGACAAACACACACACACTCACAGGGACAGACACGAGACACACACCCGAGAGCTGGGACAAACCAACAACACTACAGGGACAGACACGAGACACACACCCACAGGCTGGGACAAACACACGCTCATACAGGAACAGACACGAGACACACACCCACAGGCTGGGACAAACACACAACTCACAGGGACAGACACGAGACACACACCCACAGGCTGGGACAAACACACACACTCACAGGGACAGACACGAGACACACACCCACAGGCTGGGACAAACACACACACTCACAGGGACAGACACGAGACACACCACCACAGGCTGGGACAAACACACGCTCATACAGGAACAGACACGAGACACACACCCACAGGCTGGACAAACACACACACATACAGGGACAGACACGACACACACACCCACAGGCTGGGACAAACACACACACATACAGGGACAGACACGAGACACACACCCACAGGCTGGGACAAACACACACACTCACAGGGACAGACACGAGACACACACCCACAGGCTGGGACAAACACACACACACATACAGGGACAGACACGAGACACACACCCACAGGCTGGGACAAACACACGCTCATACAGGAACAGACACGAGACACACACCCACAGGCTGGGACAAACACACACACTCACAGGGACAGACACGAGACACACACCCACAGGCTGGGACAAACACACACACTCACAGGGATAGACACGAGACACACACCCACAGGCTGGGACAAACACACGCTCATACAGGAACAGACACGAGACACACACCCACAGGCTGGGACAAACACACACACATACAGGGACAGACACGACACACACACCCACAGGCTGGGACAAACACACACACATACAGGGACAGACACGACACACACACCCAAGGCTGGGACAAACACACGCTCATACAGGGAACAGACACGAGACACACACCACAGGCTGGGACAAACACACACACTCACAGGGACAGACACGAGACAACACACACAGGCTGGGACAAAACACACACACTCACAGGGACAGACACGAGACACACACCCACAGGCTGGGACAAACACACACACTCACAGGGACAGACACGAGACACACACCCACAGGCTGGGACAAACACACACACATACAGGGACAGACACGAGACACACACCCACAGGCTGGGACAAACACACACACACACACACACACACACACACACACACACACACACACACACACACACACACACACACACACACACACACACAGAAAATGAGCTACTGTGATAGCCTGTTTTGTAGTAGGAGTGGAATGACTTTTGCTCTCTCTCCTTGCCTTTCTCTCCCTTTCTTCTCTTGTCCCTCCTCTCCCTCCAGGTGTAGAGTTGCTGTGTGACAGGGATGTGGACATGGCTACTCGTGTTCAGGACCTGCTGGAGTTCCTCCATGAGAAGCAGCAGGAGTTGGACGTAGCAGGCGAACAACACAGGAGACACCTGGAGCAGTGTGTACAGTTACGACACCTGCAGGCCGAAGTCAAACAGGTATACACACACACACACACACACACACACACACACACACACACACACACACACACACACACACACACACACACACACACACAGATGACACCAAAACCATCGATTGATACCACATAATTTCCTATTAAATACCAGTAGAAATAATACCATAGTAAATACCAACCAAGTACCAGTGGACACCATACTAAAATGCTATCATGATAACGTATATCCTGGTTCTGGTGTGTGCAGGTCCTGGGCTGGATCCGTAATGGGGAGTCTATGCTGAATGCTGGTCTGATCACAGCCAGTTCTCTACAGGAAGCAGAACAGCTACAGAGAGAGCACGAACAGTTCCAGCATGCCATCGAGGTGAGCTCGTCACTCCGCGACGCAAACACCAACACACATCCTTTTTATAGACAATAATAAGTACATATATATATTATCTCTTTATGTTTCTTTCTCTCTACAGTAGCTCTATATCCCTCTAGCCTTGTTTAACCAGCCTGATCTCACAAGCTCAGATTTCACTTCATCTCTCCCACTTCCTCTGGCTTTCCCCCTCCTGTTTATTTTTTCCCCCACTCATTTCTTTAAACATATCTGATATTCTATAATAAAACTCTACTATAAGATGCAACACAGAGCTATGATATTCTGTGTCTCTCCTCATCCCTCTCTCCTCTCCTCCTCGTAGAAAACCCACCAGAGTGCCCTACAAGTGCAGCAGAAGGCTGAGGTGTTACTCCAGGCCAACCATTATGACATGGACCTGATCAGAGACTGTGCTGAGAACGTAGCGTCCCACTGGCAACAGCTGATGTTGAAGATGGAGGACAGGCTGAAACTGGTCAACGCCTCTGTAGCCTTCTACAAGACCTCCGAACAGGTAGGGGGTGCTGTGGCTGTTATAGTTATGGTTTATTATGTAATGACAGGTAGGGAGATAGTACTTTAAAAGGTATTGTAATTCCCTAATAACATCATTAGATAAATACTTCTGTAGCCATCTACAAGACCTCCAAACAGGTAGGGGGCACTATTGCTCTTGGTATCCAGTTCATTTAGCTCTAGTAGAGCTAACTAGCTAGTTACGTTAGTAGCTTAGCTTCAGTTAAGGAGACTGACGGAGCCTGTGCTGTGTCCTGTAGGTGTGCAGGAAAGCCTCCTGGAATGTCATGGGAGCTGTGGTGTGTTATGGGAGCTGTAGTTTTAATCCTTTGTTGTGATCTGTAGGTGTGCAGTGTGTTGGAGAGCCTGGAGCAGGAGTATAAGAGGGAAGAGGACTGGTGTGGCATTATGGGAGCTGTAGTTTTAATCCTGTGTTGTGATCTGTAGGTGTGCAGTGTGTTGGAGAGCCTGGAGCAGGAGTATAAGAGGGAAGAGGACTGGTGTGGCATTATGGGAGCTGTAGTTTTAATCCTGTGTTGTGATCTGTAGGTGTGCAGTGTGTTGGAGAGCCTGGAGCAGGAGTATAAGAGGGAAGAGGACTGGTGTGGCATTATGGGAGCTGTAGTTTTAATCCTGTGTTGTGATCTGTAGGTGTGCAGTGTGTTGGAGAGCCTGGAGCAGGAGTATAAGAGGGAAGAGGACTGGTGTGGCATTATGGGAGCTGTAGTTTTAATCCTGTGTTGTGATCTGTAGGTGTGCAGTGTGTTGGAGAGCCTGGAGCAGGAGTATAAGAGGGAAGAGGACTGGTGTGGGGGGGCTGACAAACTGGGTCCTAACTGTGAGTCAGATCACGTCACCCCCATGATCAGCAAACACCTGGAACAGAAAGAGGCTTTCCTCAAGGTAAGAACACACACACACACACACACACACACACACACACGCACACACACACGTATACAGCTATGACCCATGTCCTCTAACTGTGTGTGTTTCTCTAGGCATGTACCCTGGCCAGACGTAATGCTGATGTGTTCCTGAAGTACATGCACAGGAACAGTGTTAACATGCCTGGGATGCTCAGCCATGTCAAAGCACCGGAACAACAGGTCAAGAGTGAGTATCACACACATACACACACACACACTGTGTGGTAATTCTACCTTTTACCTATTCCTAAATCAACCCCAAAACATCAATCTATCTAATCTAATGTAATCTCTGTGTTTGTGTTGCGATCAGACATCTTGAATGAGTTGTTACAGAGAGAGAACCGTGTTCTCCATTTCTGGACCATGAGGAAAAGACGGTTAGACCAGTGCCAGCAATACGTGGTGTTCGAACGCAGCGCCAAACAGGTACACACACAATTTACACACACTCTAGCTCTCTCTAGCTCTCTCCATCTCTCTCTAGCTCTCTCTAGCTCTCTCCATCTCTCTCTAGCTCTCTCTAGCTCTCTCCATCTCTCTCTAGCTCTCTCCATCTCTCTCTAGCTCTCTACATCTCTCTCTAGCTCTCTCCATCTCTCTCTAGCTCTCTCCATCTCTCTCTAGCTCTCTCCATCTCTCTCTAGCTCTCTCTAGCTTTCTCTAGCTCTCTCTCTAGCTTTCTCTAGCTCTCTCTCTAGCTTTCTCTAGCTCTCTCTAGCTCTCTCCATCTCTCTCTCTAGCTTTCTCTAGCTCTCTCTAGCTCTCTCCATCTCTCTCTAGCTCTCTCTAGCTCTCTCTAGCTCTCTCTAGCTCTCTCTAGCTCTCTCCATCTCTCTTTAGCTCTCTCCATCTCTCTCTAGCTCTCTCCATCTCTCTCTAGCTCTCTAGCTTTCTCTAGCTCTCTCTCTAGCTTTCTCTAGCTCTCTCCATCTCTCTCTCTAGCTTTCTCTAGCTCTCTCTAGCTCTCTCCATCTCTCTCTCTAGCTTTCTCTAGCTCTCTCTAGCTCTCTCCATCTCTCTATCTAGCTTTCTCTAGCTTTCTCTAGCTCTCTCTAGCTCTCTCTAGCTCTCTCTAGCTCTCTCTAGCTTTCTCTAGCTCTCTCTCTAGCTTTCTCTAGCTCTCTCTAGCTCTCTCCATCTCTCTCTCTAGCTTTCTCTAGCTCTCTCTAGCTCTCTCCATCTCTCTCTCTAGCTCTCTCTAGCTCTCTCTAGCTCTCTCCATCTCTCTCTAGCTCTCTCCATCTCTCTCTAGCTCTCTCTAGCTCTCTCCATCTCTCTCTAGCTCTCTCCATCTCTCTCTAGCTCTCTCCATCTCTCTCTAGCTCTCTCTAGCTCTCTCTAGCTTTCTCTAGCTCTCTCTCTAGCTTTCTCTAGCTCTCTCTAGCTCTCTCCATCTCTCTCTCTAGCTTTCTCTAGCTCTCTCTAGCTCTCTCCATCTCTCTCTAGCTTTCTCTAGCTCTCTCTAGCTCTCTCCATCTCTCTATCTAGCTTTCTCTAGCTTTCTCTAGCTCTCTCTAGCTCTCTCTAGCTCTCTCCATCTCTCTCTAGCTCTCTCCATCTCTCTATCTAGCTCTCTCTAGCTCTCTCTAGCTCTCTCTAGCTCTCTCCATCTCTCTCTAGCTCTCTCTAGCTCTCTCTAGCTTTCTCTAGCTCTCTCCATCTCTCTCTCTAGCGTTCTCTAGCTCTCTCTAGCTCTCTCCATCTCTCTCTAGCTCTCTCCATCTCTCTCTCTAGCTCTCTCTAGCTCTCTCCATCTCTCTCTCTAGCTTTCTCTAGCTCTCTCCATCTCTCTCTCTAGCTCTCTCCATCTCTCTCTAGCTCTCTCTAGCTTTCTCCATCTCTCTCTATCTCTCTCCATCTCTCTCCATCTCTCTCCATCTCTCTCTAGCTCTCTCTAGCTCTCTCCATCTCTCTCTCTAGCTCTCTCTAGCTCTCTCTAGCTCTCTCTCTAGCTCTCTCTAGCTCTCTCTCTAGCTCTCTCTATCTCTCTCTCTAGCTCTCTCTAGCTCTCTCTAGCTCTCTCTAGCTCTCTCCATCTCTCTCTAGCTCTCTCTAGCTTTCTCCATCTCTCTCTATCTCTCTCCATCTCTCTCCCTCTCTCTATCTCTCTCCATCTCTCTCTATATCTCTCCATCTCTCTCTATATCTCTCCATCTCTCTCCATCTCTCTCTATCTCTCTCCATCTCTCTCTAGCTCTCTTTGTATTTCTTACTCAAAGCTCTAACAACAGTCAAAATGGCTGTTCTATCTTCTTCCATTCTCTGTTTCTGTCCTCTCATCTGTAACCTCTGTCTCTCTCTTTACCTCAATGTCCACCTCAATGGTCTGTGTGTGTGTCCTCAGGCTCTGGAGTGGATCCATGACACGGGAGAGTTCTACCTGTCAACCCACACCTCCACCGGCTCCAGTATCCACCACACACAGGAGCTGCTGAAGGAGCACGAAGACTTCCACATCACAGCCAGGGTAGGAAGGAACACGCGTGCGCACACACGCACACACACACGCACACACATATTCACGTCATAACATTTTTTAGACCAAACATTAAACATTTTAAATCAAACCCTATCTCCCCCCCCTCTCTCCTCCTCCCCATCTCTCCCCCCTCTCTCCTCTTCCCCATCTCTCCCCCCTCTCTCCTCCTCCCCATCTCTTCCCCCTCTCTCCTCCTCCCCATCTCTCCCCCCTCTCTCCTCCTCCCCATCTCTCCCCCCTCTCCCTCCAGCAAACCAAAGAGCGTGTGAAGCTGCTGATCCAGCTAGCGGATGGCTTCTGTGATAAAGGCCATAGTCACGCTGTGGAGATAAAGAAGTGGGTGACAGCGGTGGACAAACGCTACAGAGACTTCTCATTACGTATGGACAAGTACCGGACCAGTCTGGAGAAAGCACTGGGCATCTCATCTGACTCTAACTCCAAGGCTGTAAGTCAAGAGGGTGTAGGGGGGTTGGTTGGGGTGGGGACGGTGTGTGGGGGGGTTGGGTTGGTGGGGTGAGGTGAGGTGAGTTGAGGTGTCTATATAATGGTTGCTGGAAACCATTATGGAAAATTCATCTCTGCACACTGAAGATGGCTTTTAGCAGAAACATTGGTCCATTCCCTAATAATAATAAAATAACCACGCTCTTTAAAAGTGCTTTTTGGATACTTTTTGGGATTTACATGTTTTGTAAATCATCTTGCCCCATGTCTCTCCAAACTTCTCCCTCCATCCCTCTCTCCCTTTCTCTCTGTCAGAGTAAGGATCTCCAGTTGGACATAATTCCGGCCACACCTCAGGGGTCAGAGGTCAAGCTGAGAGACGCGGCTCACGAACTCAACGAGGAGAAACGCAAGTCCGCTCGCAGGAAGGAGTACGTCATCACTTCCTCTTAACTTCCTGACACCGATTTAGATCAGTGACACTCATAATTAAGCAAGCCCAAAAGCCAATCAACCAGTCATCCCCACTCATAATCTCATAACTACAACTGCTGTAGCAGCACTACTACAGGACACACACACACTAAACAGCCACAACTAGACACGACTTTGACACGATTCATCTGTGTTAATGGACAGAGCAGAGGGACTAAAAGTATTCTATTGATAATGATATGAATCAGCAAAAGAGGCTAACCGTGTGTGTGTGTGTGTGCGCTCGTGTCTGTGTGTGCGCTCGTGTCTGTGTGTGCGCTCGTGTCTGTGTGTGCGCTCGTGTCTGTGTGTGCGCGCGTGTCTGTGTGTGCGCGCGTGTCTGTGTGTGCGCGCGTGTCTGTGTGTGCGCGCGTGTCTGTGTGTGCGCACGTGTCTGTGTGTGCGCTCGTGTCTGTGTGTGCACGCTTGTGTGTATGTAGGTTCATCATGGCTGAGCTGATCCAGACAGAGAAGACCTATGTGAGAGATCTGAGGGAGTGTACGGACGTAAGTAAACCTACTCTCTCTCTCTTTGTCTACCCCCTTACCTATAGTGGGATTCTGCTGCCAATGTCTGGCGCCACCTTGTGAAATTTTAACACAACACACGTGGAAAAACATCTGACCAACATGAAAGACCAATAACACATGCACATATAACATGTAGGGTTGCCGTGTAGATTTCCATTAAATGCAGCGGCTGTGACTTAATGGATCTGATATATCTGGCCCCTCCATATGTGTGATCTAACCCTCTCTCTCCATCCTCCTCCCGCCAGACGTACCTGTGGGAGATGACAAGTGGGGTAGAGGAGATCCCTCCTGGCATTGTCAACAAGGAACACATCATCTTCGGGAACATGGTGGACCTCTATGAGTTCCATCACAAGTAAGTCACGCTCCCTGAGTCATTGTCCCTGTACATCCACAACAACCTATATCTGCTATAAGGTTCATTTCCAGCGATGAAGCTATGTATACTAACAGGAGTTATTCTCAAGTTTTATGGTGTTTGCTCACATCCTCCCTCTCCTCCCTCACTCATCCCTCTCCTCTTCTCTCCTTTTTCAACAGTATCTTTCTCAAAGAGCTGGAGAAGTATGAACAGCTGCCAGAAGATGTGGGCCACTGCTTTGTCACCTGGGTGAGTGACTGTGTGTCTGTTCTTGTCTTTCTCAAGACAAGTGAGTTGGTTCATAAAATGGCCGAATGTAGGTTTGTGATCAAAATCAAATTGTATTTGTCACATGTGCCGAATACAACAGGTGTAGACATTATAATGCTTACTTACAAGCCCTTAACCAACAATGCTTTAAGAAGTTTTAAGAAAAAAAAGTGTTAAGTAAAAAATAGAAAATAAAAGTAACTCCTGCTTATTATGAAGACAAAATACATATTTTTAATTTGGTGTAAACTAAAGGAGTGTGTTTTGAATTATTTTTGTTGTATTAATGCTATTTAATCTCTCCTCAGACTAATATTATTCTGTTTGTCCTGTGGGTACCTTTGCCACTGTTCCACCCCTTGTGTGTTGCGCTGTCATGGTGTATTTTTGACATCTGTGATATAGATAGAGAATGATTTCTTAAGACAGGTACAAATAATGATTTCTTAAGACAGGTACAAATAATGATTTCTTAAGACAGGTACAAATAATGATTTCTTAAGACAGGTACAAATAATGATTTCTTAAGACAGGTACAAATAATGATTTCTTAAGACAGGTACAAATAATGATTTCTTAAGACAGGTACAAATAATGATTTCTTAAGACAGGTACAAATAAGGATTTCTTAAGACAGGTACAAATAATGATTTCTTAAGACAGGTACAAATAATGATTTCTTAAGACAGGTACAAATAATGATTTCTTAAGACAGGTACAAATAATGATTTCTTAAAACAGGTACAAATAATGATTTCTTAAGACAGGTACAAATAATGATTTCTTAAAACAGGTACAAATAATGATTTCTTAAGACAGGTACAAATAAGGATTTCTTAAGACAGGTACAAATAAGGATTTCTTAAGACAGGTACAAATAAGGATTTCTTAAGACAGGTACAAATAAGGATTTCTTAAGACCGGTACAAATAAGGATTTCTTAGGACAGGTACAAATAAGGATTTCTTAGGACAGGAATAAAGACTTAATATCTCTACTTATATGTGATTGGTCAAAAAGGAAACATATGCTTTTTTTAAATTGTATTTATTTAGCCTTTATTTAACTAGGCACTTTTGAGTAGCTACATTTGTTTTAACTCTTTGTTGTGTATCTGTGTGTCCAGGCTGATAAGTTCCAGATGTACGTCAACTACTGTAAGAACAAACCAGACTCCACCCAGCTCATCTTAGAGCATGCTGGACCCTACTTTGACGTGAGTATCCTGCCCTCCTATTGGCCCATACTGTGACTGACAGTTCCCTGCACCCAATCACACCCAATGTGTTTCTCTGTGTGGGCGTGTACAGGAGATCCAGCAGAGGCACCGATTGGCCAACTCCATCTCCTCCTACCTGATCAAGCCTGTTCAGCGAATCACCAAGTACCAGCTCCTGCTCAAGGTAACCATAGCAACCCACTTTTATAAAGCACATACACAACCTCTACAAATGTTTGTTTATATTTGCTTATGTTTACATAGTGATGAGCAGGAATGTAGGGACATACCTTTTTATTTGGTGAGTAGCTTTTATGCACCCATCACGCTAGTTAGCATCAGTGTTTACGTTACATGCCATCTCGGCTGGCGTTCAGCTCATCTTTTTGTTCACCAGTACATCCCAGGTTATGGGTAATCCCCCTAATGGGCTTATTATCATTCACAATAAATGTGACGTATTTGCTTTCAAAGGGTATTTGTTGATGGTACCTCTCTGGTGTATGTAGGAGCTGCTGACGTGCTGTGAGGAAGGGAAAGGAGAGATCAAGGATGGACTGGAGGTCATGCTCAGTGTCCCCAAGAGAGCCAACGACGCCATGCACCTCTCAATGCTGGAGGGTGAGAGACACACACACGCGCATACACATGTGCGCACACACACATACACGCACGCACGTGCACACACACTTTCAAAGTCAACCATGCTTATGCACATACGCATGGTGAAGTAACTCTTTCTTGAACACTCTCTTCCTCCTCCCTCCCCCCTGCCTCCCTCCCCCACTCCTGTAGGTTTCGATGAGAACATTGAGTCTCAGGGAGAGTTAATCCTGCAGGAGTCCTTCCATGTGTGGGATCCTAAAACTCTGATCCGTAAGGGACGCGAGCGTCACCTCTTCCTCTTCGAGATGTCCCTCATCTTCAGCAAGGAGGTCAAAGACTCCAACGGACGGAGCAAGTACATGTACAAGAGCAAACTTTACGTGAGTACAACATTCTCTCTCTTGTCTCTCTCTCTTTTCTGTTTTAGTCGTTCCCTTTGTCTGTGTCTCTCTCTCTCTCTCTCTCTCTCTCTCTCTCTGTCTTCCTCTTTAGTTGTCTCTCTCTCTCTCTCTCTGTTTCTGGTGTGTTATTGGCTAGAAATAGACAGATACATATTACATATTGCCAAAGGAATTAATATAAAATGGCAGTAATTTGTCTCCCTCTCTCCAGACGTCAGAGTTGGGGGTAACAGAGCACGTTGAGGGAGACCCCTGTAAGTTTGCTCTGTGGGTGGGACGCACCCCCACCTCCGACAACAAGATCGTACTCAAGGTAAGAACAGAGAAGAATACCTCTCTCCTCTTCTCCTCTCCCTCTCCTTTCACTCCTCTCTCTCTTCTCTCCCTCTCCTCTCCTTTCTCTCTCTTTTCTCTTTCCTCTCTCTCCCTCCTCTCCTCCTCTCTCTCCCTTCTCTCCTCTTCTCCTCCTCTCTCTCCCTCCTCTCTCTCCCTTCTCTCCTCTTCTCCTCTCTCTCCCTTCTCTCTCCTCTCTATTTCCTCTCCTCTCTCTGCTCTCTCTCGCTCTCCCCCTCTCTCTGCCTTATTACTCTCTCCCCCTCTCTCTGCCTTATTACTCTCTCCTCCTTTCTTTTACGTCCCTCTCCCATCTTCTCTTTTCCGTCTCTTCTCTTCTCCTCCCCCCTTTTCATCTTCCCCGTTTGATTGCATGACTCTATGCTGCTGTCTGGTGGATGTGAAGCTTCGTATGTGCTTCTCTGTTTCTTGTTTCTCTCTGTATTTCTCTCCCTCTCTCGATCTCTATACATATGTTACTTGGGTATATTTATCTCTCTGTGTTCTGTCTAATGACTGTTCTATCATACAGTCTAGTCTAGTACAGTACATCTGCGTCTTGGGCTGTTTTGTTTATGTTTGTATCTCTGAATATTAACCGTTCGTTCGCTAACCAACCGTGGGCTAACATGCTTACGCCAACACCACTGACATGAACTTTAACCCCTAAACTCCAACAATTCTTCAAGCTCCCACACGCTCCCACTACATTCTATATCTGTATGGAATAGAGGCCTATACATATTTATTGTCTAGAAATAAATATTTTTTTAATGATTTGACACCTCACATGTTGACCCTCTTTCTCTAATTGTCCTTCTCTCTCTCCCATCTTCCTTTCTTCCTCTCTTTCCATCGCTCTCTTTTTTTTCTCTCCTTACCAAACTAAACATCTTCTTTTTTTTAACACCCACCTCCAAAGCTAGTTTTATTACTGAAGCTTTATGTTTGTGCCAGTGGTTGGAAAAGTATGTTTCCCTACTCCTAACCCGATGTGTCTAACACAATATATTGACTGTGTTCCTATTCTGCTCATCTACCTGTGCTGCCCATATTAACCATTAACTGGCCACCACCAAAATACTGTAACTGTTGTCCGTCCGTCATCTCGAGACATTCTGTCCTCATAGAAAATGTCATATATATTAACTAAAAACAAAAAAGTGAAATTCTCTATTCTATATTTAAACCAAAGCCAAGTCAGGGATGCAAACATGGATCAATGGTGAGTAATACTGTACTAACTAGCCTAACACCTAACACAGCCCTCGGCTGCATCTCAATACTCTACTGTGGCCTACTCTCTGTCTCCTACTCTCCTTTTTCTGTGTTTCAATGTCCACACTAGCTTACTACTTAGAATGAAGCCATGTGATGCGCATGCATTCTAAATGGTATGCTAATGTGGGTATTGGAATATAACGGTTTCTTCTCCAGGGGGGTCTATGGAACTGTTTAGAATAAAATATGACTTCAGAGACCGTGGTGATTTGGTGAATTAACCTTTGAACCCTTCTCCCTGGCCAATGGCAGGCATCGAGCATTGAGAACAAGCAGGACTGGATCAAACACATCAGGGAGGTGATTCAGGATCGAACCATCCACCTGAGAGGAGCTCTGAAGGAACCCATACACATCCCTAAGTCTGCCACTGCCAAGCATCACAAGGGACACCGCAGGTACAGGTACACAACTGCATTAGTATACTATACACACCTACACACACAGACACACATACACTTATATGCGTGTATACACACACACACACGCACACACACACACACACACACACACACACACACACACACACTGACCTCTGTCTGTGTTTGGGGTTTGATAGGGATGGAGAGGACTTGGACAGCCAGGGTGATGGCAGCAGCCAACCAGACACCATCTCTATTGCCTCACGCACCTCACAGAACACACTGGACAGTGACAAGGTGAGCACACACACACACACTCTGGTCATCTCTCTGGCCGCACAGAACTTAGACGGGTGAGAACAGCACACAGTATTTCTAAAATGACGTTTTATCATGCTTTACCCTCCTATGGGAAGGATGTAATCATGATCTATTCACCTCCTCCTAGGATTCTACATTCCCCCTGACCATCTCTCTCTCCTCTCCTCCAGCTGTCCGGTGGCTGTGAGTTGACCGTGGTGATCCATGACTTCATGGCTGGTAACAGCAACGAGCTGACCGTCCGGAGGGGCCAGACTGTAGAGGTTCTGGAGAGGTGCCATGACAAGCCTGACTGGTGTCTGGTGCGGACCACGGACCGCTCCCCTGCCCACGAGGGACTGGTACCCTGCACCATGCTCTGCATCGCCCACTCACGCTCCTCCATGGAGATGGAGGGGATATTCAACCATAAAGGTGGGTGAGGAGATCTGTAGTAGGGGATAGCGTCTTTTGAGTTTCAGAAAAGTACTATATTTAAGTAATAAGGCACGAGTGCCTGGACACAGCCCTTGACCATGGTATATTGGCCATATATCACAAACCCGAGGTGCCCTACTGCTATTATAAACTGGTTATCAACGTAATTAGAACAGTAAAAAACATGTCGTCATACCTGTGGTATACGGTCTGATATACCACGGCTGTCAGCCAATCAGCATTCAGGGCTGGAACACCCCAGGTTATAATAATGGTTATTATTTGATGTGTTATGGGTGTGTTCCAAGACTTTGATAACCTCTCTTTCGCTCTCTCTCCTCCCTCTCCTCCTATCCAGACACTCTGTCAGTGTGTAGTAATGACTCCATCATGCCAGGCTCCTCTGCCACCCTGCAGCCCGGGCATCACGGTATGGGCTCACACACCTCGCCCGGACCTAAACGACCAGGTAAACACACGCACCTCGCCAATTTTTTGCAAAGGGATTGAACAAACAGTTCTAAATTCACAGTGGTGGAAAAGGAGAAGGTGTGTGTTTGTGCGTGCCTAGATATCAGTGTTAACATTCTCTACCGCCTTGTCCCAGGTAACACCCTGCGTAAGTGGCTTACCAGCCCAGTGCGTCGTCTGAGCAGTGGCAAGGCAGACGGGCACGTGAAGAAGCTGGCGCACAAACACAAGAAGGTGAGGAAGAGTGGCGAGATGACGGGCAGCACCCAGAAAGACTCTGACGACAGTGCTGCTACACCCCAGGACGAGACTGTGGAGGAGGTAAAGTCTTCTGTGTGTCTGTGTCTTCTCTTTCTCTCTACTCTCTCCTCTGTCTGTCTCTATCTCTATCTAACCTCTTTCCCTCTCCCTCTCTTCTCTCTCTCTCCTCTACAGAGAGTGCGTAACGAGGGCCTCTCTAGTGGGACCCTGTCCAAGTCCTCGTCCTCTGGGATGCAGAGCTGTGGAGAGGAGGAGGGTGAGGAGGGGGCCGACTCTGTACCCCTACCACCCCCCATGGCCATCCAGCAACACAGCCTACTGCAGCCTGACGCACAGGACGACAAGGTAAGGGTTAGGGGAGAGGGGAGGTAGAGAATAGGGGTACAGTCAGCCTGACTCTCAGGAGGGTAAGGTGGAGGGGTGGGGAGGGGGGTAAAGAAAAGAGAGCCGAGGTCAACTGGTAGACGCATCAAAAATGACAGATCGGTTTATAACCAGTAACAACCCTAAACTACCCCCATTTCAACTACCCTTCATTTGAGAAAGAAGACTGATAATAGTATTTTATTAATTAAATGTTTTTTGTTCTTGTTAATAAAAATAGTACAAAATGTGCCCTTGAACAAGGCACTTAACCCTAATTGCTTCTGTAAGTCTCTCTGGATGAGAGTGTCTACTAAATGACTAAAATGTAAATCTAAGATCTCCCACCCAGCGAACTCATCCTTTCTGTTACGGTTTCTCTCTCCTATGATTTAGTCATGAGTTTGATTATTTTGTTATTATATTCTACAGACAAACATTACATCAATTTGAGTTTGTTTTCTTATCACGTCCTTCTTAGCAGGGCCCATAATTCACAAAACGTCTCATAGTAAGAGGGCTGATCTAGGATTGGGTCCCTTCTCTTATTCATTACGATGAAAGGCAGAACTGATCCTACTCTGAGACTCTTTGTGAATACAGGCCTAGATGAAAATTGATTATGAAACATTGAGGCTGCTATTCAAATAGAAATGCAAGGAAATGCATCAGTTACTGTTCCCGTCCTGGATTCACCTTTTCTTGGCGCAGCAGCGTTTTTCTCTGACACTAATTTGTGTTTCTCTTTTTGTTTTTGTTTCCGACTGTATCGTTGGTTTGCTGTCTGTTTACTGTTTACCATGCTATAGCATTATCTTGATTTATGTCCTGTCTTTGCTTTGTCTCAGTTTCCATACCTCTCCATCTCCTGAAACGATCCTTCCATCTCTCTCCCTCTTTTTCTCTTCCCTCGATACTTCAGTTCTCTCTCCTCTCTCACTCTCCTTCGCTCTCTCTCTTTTCCCCCTCTCGGTAACTGTACTATAGACGTAGTTGCTGTTTTTCTTTCGGTTCTTCTTATGAAAGTTAGTTGAAGGACAACATATGTAGAATTCTTACGCCGTTCCTGTCTTCTAGGTCTTTCTAGGTTTCTCTCTGAGGAAAAGGACACAAACGTCTCTCTCCAGCTATTTTATTCTGCCTACCTTACTCTCGCTTGCTCTCTCAGCCTCTCTTCTACGCCCAAATCTGCTCCCTCTCTGCTCTCAGTATCTGCAGGGCTTAATTCAACTATAGAATTACTCCCCCGCTCCATCTTTATTTTTAGTTTTGATTATTTTACATTTTATCATCATCAGACTGGTTCCTTCAAAAAACGACATTAAGTTTTATTATGCACTTTACATATTTTTTGTATTATTGATCTGCCTCGTTGCCTGGTAACTCCTCCGTTTGTTGCGTGATTGCACCCTCAGAATAACTCTGAGGCACATGCAGAACAGAGTAGGTAGAAGTCTCTAGAGACTGATGCAAGGTCAGTTTTGCGTTCTTTCACACTATTCCGGATAAAATTGGTGCAAACTGATCCTAGATCTGTACCTAAGGGCAACGTCTTGCGTTCGGGACACTCGTACAGACAAACCGATGACTCAGATCCCCCTTACTCCCTCCTCCTCACCCCTCCTCACCCGTCTTCACCCCCTGTGTGCGTTAACCCCATTGCACCGTGTGATTAATTGGCACCTACTGTAAGCCCTGGCGTGGCCAGAGGGTACACCCCAACACCCCACCACACACAGACCCTTAGTGGGGCACAGCACAGTCTGGAGACAGCACAGCAAGGGTGAGACTCTCCCATACACTTTACTGTACCTCCTTTCTTTTTCAATGTCCTTTTGCAGTGTACAGTTCATATTT
Organism: Salvelinus namaycush; assembly: GCF_016432855.1. Lineage (NCBI taxonomy): Eukaryota > Metazoa > Chordata > Actinopteri > Salmoniformes > Salmonidae > Salvelinus > Salvelinus namaycush. The sequence continues at coordinate 16,937,047 of NC_052333.1, read as the reverse complement.
AACTCATCTCACATCTTTATTTTTTATTCTCTGATTCTTTAGAGCTCATATCTTACGCTTAACATCTCTTTTTTCTTTTTCAATGGCCAGTTCCAGTTCATTATCATTTATCCACGGTTTCCAATTCCCTTATTATTATTGAGAGTTCATATCTCATACACTTTATCTCTTTTTTTACATCTCCTAACATTAACCTCTCTCATTTACAGTCTCCTACACTTTCTTTTTTACTCTTTCTTTTTGTGAAGCTTTTATTATTTCCTTTCTCACTTACACACCTGTGAAACCTCTTTCCTGCTCTTGTTTTTCAATGTCATAGATTTGACCTCATTCCTATGTCACGTTAAGTACTTTCTTTTAGTGATCATAGATTCACTTTACCCTTCAACTTCATATTAGAACCTCTTTCTTGTTCTGGCCAACATTGAATCATTCATTGAGAGCAGAGGATCAAAATACAACCGCAACAGTAGCATTGTAAAGGTAGACTAAGAGAGATGACGTCATCGTAAACAAACCAACATCCGACTTAGACATCACCAACATACAGGCTACATTTGTACCCGTCATTAAATGTACTGTAAGCCTCAGGAATATTTGGGGATCTATCCAGAAAAAAACTGTTTTCTTAAATGGTCTTTTCAGTAGTTTTGGGTCCATCCAGATGAAATGTTTTAATTTTCCCTGTGTTCCACAAGTGAACTTTTATTGATTGGTTGTTTGATGGATAACTGAACAGGAATGGTATTAAATGAAGCCTTTAGCCAAATCATGTAGTAAGAATACGCTGAGGGGAATATGCTAACACCTTTCTCCCTACATCCCTGTCCAGAGCTCCTCCCG